>NC_067399.1:26412917-26470417 GCF_016432865.1 Antechinus flavipes
AAAACACTCAATTATAATAGTTATGAGAGGTATCCAATAGGTGCTGATGACCATTTATCTGGAATGTTGAGGATAGGAGGAGGAAGGAAGACTGATGGATGCCTTTGTCTGAGCATGAGTAAAGGAGAGGAGATAGGTGGGAAGGAGGAAAGACTATCTCCGGTCCCAACTTCTTGACCTGGGAGTGCCACATGGATCTTTGCCTGGCTAGGAGAATGGGAGACCTGAAACTTTTCTCTCATCCCCTTCATTCCTGCATCCACCCAAGGCTCTTTGTTAACAGGCAGCAGACAGAATATCTTTAAATAAACACAGAGCAAAAGCTGTTACCACTGAAGATAGATGCTGAGTGTCTCGGGGGCCAGTATGATTTAATATCCACAGTATTACAGAAGAGCATGGCAGATGGATCTAGGCGACAATAGGAAAGCATGTACGCAAGCTCACCTTTAGGAATTGGGTTCAGATCCCCGAGAGCTCACTAGTGGAAATGATTTTCGGCCACGTCATCAGCACCTTGTTCGGGGCATTTCTTCCCCACTGTCTGCCTCCAGCTGTCAGTCAATCTTGAATGGTGATGATAATGGCCTGGTGCTGGTGGATTTGTGTTTCAGGCGAATCAGTGCTCAGCCAGGCTCCTGGAGCACAGCAGTCGAAGCATGGCAGAAAGCAGATAAAGCAGGGACGGAGTACTTGGTGATCACACCTTAGCCTGAAAGAAGAAAAGTATGTCTTAATCATCCACGTAGCCCAGTTCTATGGTCTTCCTCCTCTCCCCGCTCCCATTCCCACAACAAGGTCTTCTCTTAATTTCTACCAGCATCTAGTTCTCACAGGTAGCCAGTGCCCATAAGCTGCTCTGGATCTATTTCTTTAAGAGCCAAGAATGATCTTATCTCTTTATAGCTTTATATCCATTAAACTAAATTTACTGACTGGGCTTATAAAATTAAACTGAAATTAAATGGAGGAAAGAGATCCAGTAATTTCCTTCTGTGAGCAACATTCCATTGCTCAAAAACCATCACTGGCTCCCTATCACCTATAGGAAAAAAATGAAAATTTCTTAAACTGGCACTTACTGTATTCTACAAGGTGGTTGAAATCTATATTTCCATATTTTATAGGCATTCTCCCTCAAGCACCATGTATTTTATACTTAGTAAATAGGAAGGTCCAGGTTCCTGACTTACTTTAATCCTCTGTATATACCTGTAGCTTTGTGTTACCTAAGGAGCACATATCCTCCTTCTCATCTCCAACTATTGAATTTCCTTCTTTTTCAAGGCCAGACAGTTGTCCCCTTTGTTAAGCCTTCTCTTCTTCCTGATTCCCCCAGATTTTCTCATATCTCTTTTCTATGCCTTCTTCCTTGATTTCCCAACAGTCTACCTCGTATCTTGTTTATTTATGTATTGGTTTTCTACACACACACACACATATACACAAACACATGCATAAATACACACACATTTCCTATAATAAATTATAAACCCTTTGAGACATTTCTTTTCAGTTTTTTTTTAAACCAAGTACAATGGATATACTTAATATTTGTAGAATATAATTAAATTTAATGTAACTTTACAAGATCATGAATTTCAACTGGAAAGACTTTTAAAGACGTCACACTTAGATGAGAGGGATATTACATCTGTAGCCACTATAGCATACTATGTAAGACTTTACCCCTGCCTGTGTCTACTATATTGTATCCTGATTGTATCCTGAACAGGTCCAGGATTCAAGGAGTTAATTAAGGTCATAGAAGTGATGGAAGAAGGTGGGAGACACCTTGAGCTAGAGGACAACAGTATCTCTCAATGAAGAGTCAAGCCCTTTTAGCTGAGCTGGTGATCCAAGACCAAGAAGGAGATCGGGTCACTAGTGAGACAGTCGTAGGAAGGCAAGGTCGAGGGGAGGGTGTCTATGAATCAGGCTGTCCTTTTATGAACTGTCCAGTCAGACTAGCACAAGGAAGGAGAAGGATGAAGTCACCAAAACTTAGAGAAAAAAAATTCAAGGAACAGAGCAGTAGATAAGAAACAAGCTCTGTACAAATCAAAATAAAATAAAAAAATAATTCAGGTAATACTGAGTGCTTACTATGTGTCAGGATATACCCACTATGTGCTTATTGTTAACAAAACAGTCCCTGTCCTCAAGTTTACATATATCCCATGGACATTGACAAGGGAGATCTCCGGGATCAGCCGATACCATCTTCTCAGCCCATTTTCTAGTTCTTGGACAACTATAAATTACCTTAATACCTTTATAAAATACCTTGGACAGGTATTTTCCATTTCTAGTCTTTACAAAGGTAATCCTAGGGGTTTAAAAGACCTCAAATAAAATCTCATCCAAACTCTAGCTAAGAGAAAACCCCATCTGTATTATACCTGCCATCCAGCTTTTGTGGAAGACCTCGAGATCTAATTACTGGCTGTACATTTGTCCATTTTGGTCAGTAGCATTTCAGGGTAAATCTATTGCAATTATTTCTTCACATTTTTTTCCTTCCTCCTAAAATGTGACTATGTGAAGTTAAAATAAATGACATAGCCGTATGTTACCTTTAGCTGCATTTCAATTACAATGGTTTCTTCCCTTCTTCCCTTGGCATTTTTTTTTAATGTTTCTTTACATGGTCCTAGAAATTGTATATAAGGGACAATCAATATCAGAGAATCTGAACCAGAATAAATGGTCAGAGCAGCAAAAGCAAGAAAAAAGTCCAATCCCTCCCCCCCCCCCCAAAAAATAAAGGAGCATTATCTTAGGAAACTAACAAAAATAGCTGATGTTTCAAGGGAGGCTTAGATTTGGTCACAGACAATTTTGGTAAACTGGAAGGAGACAAGGAAGCTACTCTCTGTCAAAATCCTGCAGTGGGTCTATCTAGCTAATGGACAGTTGGCTGCTGCACTGATTCATTAGCAGCTTGTATCCTGGCTTTTCCAGCCCCACTCCTGAACCGACTTTATTCCACTCCTTTCCTTCTCTTGTATTCTTGTGCTTAAGGCTGCTCCCTGCAGATTTAATGGAAGAGGCAGATTTGCCCGTGAGTGGCAAATCCTTCACCAGATCAGAATGCCAGAGATGGGTGTCAGAAATGTGAGATTTGAAATGCACATTCATTTCAGCACTTCTGGTGTCTGTGTCAGCTTCAAGAATCAGTCTCCGCCTTGGTTTTACCCTGAGAGCACTGACCTTTTCGAAGGACTGGCCTTACAACATGGGTAAATTAGACTGTCTCCTACGTGATATGATTTGAGGGACCAATAGAGTCAGAAATTCTTGGAATCGGGAGGAACGGAGAGACCATCTAGTTCAATTTTCATTTTTATGAGTGAGAAAACAGATATTCAGGTGGAAGGAACCGACCGACTCTTATTACAAATGGAGTTTCATAACAAAGGTGAAACTAGAACCCAGAAATTGTGCCCACAAATATCTCAATTGCTTTCCCATTCCAGTGCATGAAATTTCAGCAGGAGAGCATAAAAGCTGAGGGGCTTGAAGAACCAAAAAGGGTTCACAGCTATCTTCTCTACTCAGGATTTCTCTATTTCTTTCTGTCTCTCGCCTCTGCCAGGATGAGCGATGAGCTGTACATCACTAATGGTCTTGATAGTGACTCAGGGTGCTTGGTGAAGGATTAAAGACACATCGGGGTGTCTGAGAGCAAAAAGGTTGACCAGCCTGAATTAGTGATAGCATCTAGATACTACTAGTTGGCAACTAGGTCATACAAAAGATAGAATGACAGATTGGAGTCAGCAAGACTTGATTGAAATTCTATCTCAGATAATCAGATATATGGTCCTGCACAATTTACCTAATCTCTCTCAGCATCAGCTTTATCATCTGTTAAATGTGGAGAATAATAATAATTGCTACTTCCTTCCCAGGATTGTTGAGAAGATAAAATCAGATAATATTTGCACAATGCTTGACCAAATAAGCAATGTATAAATGCCGGCTAGTAGTACTGAGTTGACAAATAGGACTATGGGCTGGCTGTATCCTTTGAAGCTGGGATGGAGATAACCTCTGAATGTAGGTATATGCAAAGTTCATAGGTAACGAGCACGGATTGTTGTGAGTGGGAAACTCTAATAGTTGACCTTTTGAGTCTGATTCCTCAGGGAGTTTGGGATGGCTGAAGAGGAAGGCAGCGCAGGACTCTGGTACTTTCTGTGTATGACTCCCTAGAGTCATAGTGAGATAAGAGACTTAGGACAAATCCCATGAAGCCATTTTATTTTTAAAGGGCTGTGATTATTAGTTTGTTGTTGTTGTTTAATTGTTCCAGTGATGTCCTGTTCTTTGTGACCCCATTTAGGGTTTTCATAGGAAAGATGCTAGAGGCGATTGCTATTTCCTTCTCCAGTTCATTTTACAAATAAGGAAACTGAGGCAAATAGTTAAATGACTGGATCACACAGCTAGTAAGTATCTGAGACCAGACTTGACCCCAAGAGATAGTATAGTATCTGGATGCCTGATTAAGAGCCTAGATGGATGTAAATACCTGATTGGAATGGTCCTGAGTTACCAGTACTAATGGAATCAATATAAAGGGGATTAATTTTGGAGACAGGAAAGCTGAGTTCAAATCCCCCCTCTCATACTTCCTACCTGGATGGTTCCAACAGGTTACTTCATTTCTTCAGCCTCTGTTTCCTAATTTATACAGTGAAGAAGGTGAATTAAATACTTCTACATCCCCTTCCAGCTCTTGAGCCTATAATCCTATATATGATTAAGTATAAAGGAGTTTACGTGAGTGGGATTGGGGTCCATGTCTGGCAAGTTGGAAACAAGTTGAGCTGTATCATCCGTATACTTTAATATTCACTGAAATTCCGGTATCAAAGGCAAGGAGGCATTCAAGTCACTGACACAGTGAATAAGGAGCTGGCTACAAAGTCAGGAGGACCTGGATCACAGCATGATACTAACCCCGTCAAATTCCGGGCATGTCAATTAATCTCTGTGTGATTTATGTAACTCTGAGTTTATAAATTGCAGAGACCAAGGCTGGAGGCTGTCTTGGGAAGGGAAGTTTCCTCACTAGGAATTCCTTAAATCACAGAAGCTGTGGCTCTTGTCCAAAACCAAACAATACAATATCAACTCATACACAAAACCCTAGCACGATCAGCAGGAACAGCGTTTTTACACAAAGGAATAAACATTCACTGGGGATTTGGTAGAGGGGATTATTACTCAGAAATGGGGTCAGATGTCATGACTTGTGAAGTCCTTTCCTACGCCGAGACTCCATGATTAAGTGCCTATGTACATAACAGGGAAAGATGCTAACCTTAGTTAGTCTTTGCCCCTGAATATCTATCATTCACCCTATATTCTTTTATGTTAATATAAAGGAATCCTTTGCCTTTGTCAAGGCCCTCAAAGAAAATGGTAGTAAGGAAAATTATATTATAATTTATTATAATTATTATTAGATTATTTTCAGTTTGGAATTCTTTTAAGAAGGACATGGTTGGGTATCATGAGCCAAAAAGCACTATTTGTTGGTCTGAGTGAAAAGATAGAAGTCTATAGCTAAGTAGATCTTCCTCTTGTCCCCAGGAAGGACTGTGTTTTATTGACAGATGGACAGGGAGAGGAAAGTGAAGGACCTCACAGCTCTGCATCATTTTGCTAACGTTCCAGGGCAGTCAGGTTGCGACCTCCTCATTTAAAACTGACCGTCCAGTCCCCATCATTTGGATCCAGTAGGTAATTTGAAAAATCCACAGCCTGCCTTGTGGATTGAATGAATTCCTTAGCCAAGTTTGCTATGCTATAATCCTTAAAACCACAAAATTAATCTGAAGAAAGCAAAGGAATATTGTAAGAAGATGGATTACTTGGTTCCCAAGCAAAGTGGCAAAAAGGACTTTCTTTGTATATGAAAGAATCAGAATCCCATCCTGTTATGTCAGAATCAAGAAATAGGTGGACAGGAGAAAAGGAAGTAAGAGAAATGGCATTATTTCATCATTAACAGTTCTATGAGTAGAATACATAGAATGGGTATTTAAGAGTTTGAAGCAACGGGAAAAGCTATTTAAAGAGAAGGGGGAAAGATATGATTGATAGCCTAGGTATTCCTTCCCTTGCAGTGTTGGGCTGGGGGTTTAAAACTTGTAATATTCTTGAGTTTGCCACAACGCAACAGTCTTCCAGTTCCGACATTTTCCTCTACATATTCTTTCATTCTGGATTTCCTGATAAACAAATTTTCACATCTCTAATATGAATATATGGGTAGCCTCTCAGAGAACCCTACATCCCTTCCATCTCTTGTGATACATTTTAGAGACCATTCTTCCATGCCCTTCTAAGCCTGAATTTACAAGTGTTCCTTATTCTTTTAATTGACCCAATTTATATTTGGGTCCTCTTCCTTCCTCTCTATAGCCCTCATACCTTTGAAATTTCATCTATTTTCCCCCTCATTCCATTTTCTTTTTGACCAAAATTGAATTAATCAGAATGCTCAGGGATAACAGAAAAGTTAGAGGAAAAGGTTCTAGTGAGTTTAATTTTCAGATTCATTAAAAATTTAAATGTTCATTTGAAAAAAAAATTAAAAATAGAATCACAAATTTTGAAAGAATATCAGGGATAGATCACCTAGTTCAACATTCCCCTCACCATTTTATAGATGAGGCAACAGAGGCCAAGATTAATCAATCATATGATGAATTATGAAAAGAGTCATAGGAAAAAACATTTTTTCTGATTCCATCATCATCACTCTGCTATGCTAATTCCCAAGGCCACTCTCTCTGCACCAGTAAGTCCATACTACCAATAGATTTACACTGGGGAGCAGGGGTCATCAAAGATTTTGCTGGATCTAGTATCATCAGTCTGAGTATCATTTCTCCTAATCCAGGACTGGAAATAGCGATGGAAGCGATTGGCTCGAAGCTTTACAAACTCCAGAAAGTCTCTTGGCAAACTTTTATTAAATTTGTCATTTGAGTAGAGGAGAAATGTGTCATGCTGAATTCATGAAAAGTACTTCTTTCTTTCTAAGAAATGGTATGGGAAACTTTGGCTTTTCCATGGAGGTATTTTCTTATTCTTTTCCACTTTCTCCTAACAGCAGAATGGCTGAAGAGGAAAAAAAAATGACAAGAAATAAGTTAACAATTCTTGCTAGTTGGTTTCCAATTCATTGAGGTTTTGCCATATGATTTTGAGAACTTTTTTTCTGCTTGTATGTTGCTTTTCCCACGTGGAGAGCTTTCACCCTGGATTCCCCCTTTCCTAGTATGAGGAAGTTAAATAGATATGATCATAGTTCTTACAGCTGAAGTGGAACTTAAGAGACCATCTAGTCCAGTCCCCTTGACATTAGGTAGTTTTTATTCCCATTTTATTAGCATCTTGAGGATGGAGAATTGTTTGTACTTTTTCTTTGTATACCCAATATATAGTCTAGGCACTTAATGTACATAATGTTTGTAAAGCACCATCAATAAGATATTGTTAGCACCAATGAAATGTTCATTTGGGCAATTCTCCCTTCTTTACAATTTAGAGGAATCTTACCTACATTCAATCAATATGCACAACCAAAGCAGCACCAGTAATAGGTCATTGATGGACTCTTTTGGAAAGGAAAAACATGGGGATTCCAAATTTCATATATTTGAACTCGATGACCACTAAAATGTTTAAATGATATTAACTTATACATGTTGGAAAACATCTGATACTCAATTTTTCAGCCATTGGGGAAAGCAAGAAAAGGAACAATTTGTTAAGTACCTACTAGGTATCAGGCTCTGTGCTAACTAAACACTTTACAAACATTATATCACTTAATCCTTACAACAATCCTGGAAGGTAGCTATTACCACCATTCTGCTGTTGAGGAAACTGATAGAAATTTGGTGACTTGTCTAGAGTCACTCAGCTAGTAAGTATCTGAGTCTGACTTTGAATTCAGTATACCTGACTCCCAGGTGTACTACTGGCTACCTCTAGAAAGAGAAAGAAAGGAGTGAGAAAGAGAGAATGAAAAAGTATTCAGAGCTTTAGAATTCCCTGGTACATTAACTGCCCCCCCTGATTGCCTACTGTGTACCTAGTACTAAGCTAGACTTCATGGAGGTGTATGAGGAAGATCTTAATCGCAAATACCAACCTCTAGGGAATTTCTATTGTTCCAGACTAGCGGACTTTGGCATATACATTGTTCAGTGCTTTCCTTTGGACTAACCATCAGTGGACCTCAGCAATATCGTATGTCCCAAGGAACTCTTCTGGATCTTGTTATTAAGTGAGTGGGTGTTGCCATGAGTAAGGATGTTGATTCCTGGCTCTCTGGTGGATAGCCCTATAGATCAGCCGAACCTTATAGAAAACTCACAAGTTGACATGTTTTTTCCCTCAAAGAAAAAACAAAACAAAAAACAACAACAAACAAAATTCTAACACAGAACTCATTGCCCCATTGGACTTCAAGAGTCGGCATCTTTGCCTATGTGATGTGACTTCAAGGATTCTAGGAAAGTATCTACTGGCCCATAAAATGATTCTTTCTTCTGGCTCACTGTTGCCTGAAATTTCAGCCTTACTGAAGCATATTTTTGTCTTAAGGAAGCTAACGTCCCCTTTTACCTTTCTCAAGGATACTTGTAATTGAGGGGCTTAGTTAAGACCTTTTAAGTTCCTTTCCAGTTCTAAATCTATGGTTCTATGAGCACAATAAATATAATCAATCACCTGCTCAGTTACCTGAATGTAAATGAGTTTTTCAGAGCCTTTACAGTAGAATCAGGTTTTACTAGAAAAAGAAATAATAATAACAGGGGACAGAAGTGGATCATAAGCTCTTTGAGCATAGGAACTGTGTTGTGTTTTGTATTTATATCTCTGTGAGTTACAGTATTATACTTGGCACATAGCAGATATTTAGTAAAGGCTTGCTGGTTGATTGAAAATACTGATCTCCTGCATGGGGAGAGAGTAAAAGACAATGGAGGAAGAAAAGGGCGATTCTAGTTGAAGGTGAACCTGTGACCTTCAGAGCCTTGACTCAGGTCAGCCCTTCTCATTTTTTAGAAAAAATAAAACCAAATCCACAAACAAGTATCTAGTCATATGATCATAAATTTAGATTGGAAGAGACACTGGGCTCATGAAAAAATCTGACCTTTAGAAATCAAATGATTTGTCCATGATCACAGAGCTATTAGTAGAACTTGGACTTGAATCCCAAACCTAGCCCTTTTTTCATTGTGCCATACTGACTCAAAAAAAAAGAAAAAGAAAAGAAGGAAGGAAGGAAGGAAGGAAGGAAGGAAGGAAGAAAGGAAGGAAGGAAAGAAGGGTGGATGGAAAGACAGATAGAAGGAAAGATAGAAGGAAAGAAAGAATGAGGGAGGGTGGGAAGAAGAGAAGGAAGGAAGGAAGAAAGGAAGGAAGGATGCCAGGATGCAAGGAAAGAAGGAAGGAGGGAAGGAAGAAAAGATGAAAGAAAGGAAGGATGAAAGGAAGGAAAGAAGGAAGGAAGGAAGGAAGGAGGAAAGGAAGAAAGGAGGAAGGAAGGAGGAAGGAAGGAAGGATGAAAGAAGGAAGGATGAAAGGAAGGAAAGAAGGAAGGAGGGAAGGAAGAAAGAATGAAAGGAAGATAGGATGAGAGGAAGGAAGAAGGAAAAAAAGGAAGAAATGAAGGTAGGATGAAAAGAAGGAAAGAAGGATAGAAGAAAGGAAGGAAGGAAGGAGAAGGAAGAAAGGAAGGAAGGAAGGAAAGAAGGAAGGAAGAAGGAAGGAAGGAGGAAAGAAGGAAGGAAGGAAGGAAGGAAGGAAGGAAGGAAGGAAGGAAAAGAAACCAAAACTCTATGGATTAGTAAACCTGTTCCATTATGCTCTTCTGTACTTGCTGTGTCCCTTGAAGTCACTTTTTTTCAAAGGTTTGTTTCCATCTTTCTAGATCTAGCCAGTATCTTTGAGGTCATCTAATCATCTAATCAGAGTAATATTGGTCACCAAGTTCTGTTACACAAGTTTCCTTTGCAAGTTAAGTCCCAACACATACTTATTCTAACCCAGGAAACAGTGACTACTGTGTTATCTGGAGATTGTTCTATTACCTAGAATTCTAAAATGATCGACATGTTTCCACATTTTTACAGAGATAAGTAATATTTCTTAGTGTAACTTGTTGAATTCTGACACCCTCAAGTGCCTTTTGTATTTTCAAAGAAGGAAAAACAAAACTCATTTAGCAAAACTTTGGTGTTTGCAGAATATTGTAGTGTCCAGATTCTTCAAGAAACCTTTGACAAGGTGTAGTATGCAGTAATGTTACGTTTAATAGAAAATACGGTCTATCAGGATTGCCCCATTCCTTAAACAGGTCAGGGAAGAGAGTCTATATCATATCCATTGCTGGGGAGGAGCCTGTCACAGTCCCAGGGACAGCCTTGCAAGCCTCCCAGCAAGTTCTGAAACCTGGGAGGCGTAACTAGCAACTTTTTTTCCTTCTAATTACTTACACATCTCCATGAATGTGTTGTTGATGTGAAGTCACACCACATGTCTTCCCGCCTGGGAATCAAGAGAAGATACTTTCCTCTCATCCTGGTGAGGGGCCCGAGAGAGAAGAAATGAAAACAAACTCGAACAAATCAATGATAGCCTTTTCCTGGAGTATTCCTTTCTCTGTGATGCATGATCACTTGTAGCACACTTTTGAAGTCCCTTCCAGGGCTTGTGGTCATTAGTGGGAAATTCTCAAGAGCCAGGATATGACCAGATCACCTTTGTTTCACTTCATGACATCTGTGGGCCTCACAGTACCTGGCAGAGGAGCAAGACTGCCATTTGTCATCAGAAAGGGTTTTTTTTTTCTGTAAACATTTGAAAAACATCACCACCGTCTCTGGAAATTAATCAATTGGGAAGCGAACTGTGTGTTGGAAGGTTAATCCATCACACTGCTTGGTGTGCCGTGGTCATAAGTCATCTTCAGGAAAGAACACGAGATAATGAGATTAACACCTTCTTCGGAGGGAAGAAAAGCATCCAGTGTGGAATGGCACAATGTCTTTAAAAAAATTCTCCGTTAAATGCTCAGTCATTTGCTAGAGGAATCAAAACCAATTCCATGGAGATTTATTAATTTGAGAAAAAAAAATTTTCAAGCCTCCCTAGATCCTCATTCAGACTGCCACATCTCTCCCAGCCCAAAGCACCCACAGCATCCCTCCTCCACTTTCTTCACTAAAATGGCATAAATGATTGTGAATTATACACAGTGAATGTGCTGTATCCAGTATACATACTGCATTTATACAGTCATCTCCTTCACACACATGGACACACCCATGCTAAGTACTACTAAAGCTCTCTGTTGTCATTTCTTGTCTCTCAAGCCCACAGAATTGACATCCCTCTGTATCATGTTCTTTCATCAGATTTCCATGTGCTAAAACGTCTTCTACATATGTGATGTTATCTAAGAGAAGGAAGAAAAAAAACTCATTTTCCTCTCAGCAATTGAAAAGGTCTGGGTTGGGGGTGGGGGTTGGCAGTAGGGGTAGTAGGAGCTAAAATCAAAGTGAATTGATTTCAATCTCCCTATTTTCCAAAAGGATCGACAGGCCTTGGAAGTGGGGAAGGTTTTTTGCCTCTAAGCCTACAGAGGCAATCCACACAGACCTTATCTTCATACACCACAACATGAACCAGCATCTGAGTCTGAACTCATGTGGCGTTCTTATGTCAGGCTTATATATTCATGGCATTAGAAGCAGCTTCCCTCAGTCATCTTAGGTTTGGGTCACAGGATTGTTTTCCAGAGGGTAGCATCCTAGCACTGTTCAATTACAGATGTCAGGCACAGAACAGAGAGTTCTGCCCCTCCTTCCATCTATCTCCCATGCAGACACATAGACCGCCTTCCCTCCATCCCTCCATCCCTCCATCCCTCCATCCCTCCATCCCTCCATCCTCCATCCCTCCCTCCTTCTCTCTCTCTCTCTCTCTTTCTCTCTCTCACACACACACATATACTTGTTATAAAAGTCTCAGTCATCTCAAAAAGGAATACAGGAAAGCATAATTAGTGTAGAGTAGTTAATCCAAGAGATAATGTCTGGAGATAAAAGTGTTTTCCAAATCCCCTCCCCTTCCAGGCTCTCAAATCAGATCAGTGTTCTTCCCAGACTACTAAATGTCTGAATGGATTTCATTTGCATCCTGTATGTCATTATGTCATGTTTTAATTAAAATAAAGCAGGATGAACTTTCCCAAGTAAGGAAGAGTGACTTTTTATGCATGCTTGCATGCATGTTTCTATCTCTGAGTGCATCCAAGTCAGCCTCCCTTGATTTTACATTAGAAAATAATTTTTAGCACTCCTCTTTAAATATTCTCTTCAGAAATGATTTTAAATGTTAGCAGATTCATTTCTCCTCAAGAAAAGAAAGAGGAGATAGGAAACCTACACCCCTAGTTTCCACAAACCTCCTGGTGATGCCGCCCTGTGTCTGATAAAGTTGGTTCTGACTCTTTAAGCCTGATAACATTCCCTCTTTTTCCCATCCTTCTATTTGGAATTCTCCCAGAACAGACGCATCCTCTGCACTGATGAGCCTCTGGCTTTGAAAGAGAGAGGTCTGGACATGGATAATGGGGGTTCAGGTTTGAAAATTTGCCACCAGGAAATTTTTATTCACATCATACATTTGCTCAGCTATTCAAAGAGCCCCTTCCCACCCCCCAGAAACTCTGATCTTCCCCCTCCCTCATTCACACAATCCCCTTCATCTCTAAAACCTGACGTTTTTTTCCCAACACAGCTGCCTAGGTCTCAGTTGCAGAACTCATTTGGTGGTGCAGAAAGCAGTTGGCCAGTTTTACCAAAGGGAAAAAAAAAATCCAAAATACTTCGTGAAATCATAAGCTTCTAAAAAGAGAGCCAGAAAGGAAATGTCTTGGATTAACAAACACTCCAGTTTCTGTCCATCATCCTCTCAGTCATGTGCAAACACAAGAAGAAATGAGGGATCTCCCTCACACCCAACTGATGGCTTTGGGGGTGTAGTCTGCCCCTAATCTCTTCTCTTAGGAGTTAATTTGCTGGAGGCATTCATCCTGAGGTAGGATTTGAGAGTGGTTTTCTATAGTAACTAGAAGTGTGCTATTCTCTATCCCCTCTAAGCTTACTTGCAGCTTTAGCAGTTCACTCCTGAAAACACACAGAGCTTTTGCCACTGAAAATTTGGATCTGGTCTTTCTTTTCTCAGCATCCCCCAGCTAGTACAGAGAGAACTATGAGAGCTCTCTTTCTCTCTCTCTCCCACTCTTTTTTTTTCCTCTCCCTCTCACCCTCTCCCTCTCCCTCTCCCTCTTCTTTCTCCTTCTCTCCCTCTCACCCTCTCCCTCTCCCCCTGCCTCTTCTTTCTCCTTCTCTCCCTCTCACCCTCTCCCTCTCCCTCTCCCTCTTCTTTCTCCTTCTCTCCCTCTCACCCTCTCCCTCTCCCTCTCCCTCTTCTTTCTCCTTCTCTCCCTCCACCATCCGGATCAGAGAAGTAATAGAAGCAAGTGTGGTGGAGTGGAGATGAGAAGGAGAGATTCCCCTTCCCATGGCTTAAAAATGTCAACAACACAGATTTTTTTTAAAGGTTACTCTCCATGGCCCTTACAAGTGGCTTATTTGGGCAGCCTTCTTTAAAATTCTTAATTTTATTTTTTGCCAAGAACTTGTTCAGGACTAAATAAGAGTATCTATTACCTTTTTTTTTTAAGACTGGGAGTTCATAGCATTTTCAGGGAAAACATATATTTATGTAAAATATCCTGCTATTCTCCTTCCTTTCCCTCCCTCCCTGACTCCCTCCCTCCCCAAGTAACATACAGTCGATGGAAATCAACCATCACATTAGAATGCTATTCCCTTTCTTAATTTCTTTCCATTTGATATGGCTTCTCTGCTGCTTGATTCCCATGTCAACACAGAATCCCCAGGAAGAAGTGGTCTAGCTGTTGCATCTCTGGCCCGGAGGGATCAATGCATTTAGGGTACACCAGTCTGTGAAAACTGTAAATGCTATTTTATTTTAAACATTTTTAGTTTACAAAAAAAAAAAATCAATGATTGGTACCTTTTTTTTTTTTTTTTACACTCTCAGATTCCTGAATATTGACAAATCTTCAAAGAGAGGAGTTCTCATATGAAATTTAAGATAAACTGTCCTGAAGGTCGTGTGGTGTGTGAATGCGTGTGTGTATGTGGTGTGTGCGTGTGTGACTCTGAGTGTGTATGCAGAGGATGTGGGGAGTCGGGGGTGAGGGGCGGGGGTTCTGGTTTCTGGTTTGTGTTCTTGATTGTTTTTTTTAAGACACGGATAAAGCTAAAATCTCAAGTCTGGAGACCAGAGTCTCTGACCAATTCAGTCCAGAACCGCATGAGACAGCAGGGCAGCGCCAACCCTCCCCCCGCTCCTCTCTCCCCACGGTTATTTGGTTGCTCACGGGTCTGACAGCCCCCATCACACCTCGCATTCCCTGGCCGGTTGCTGGTGACAGGAACAGGAGCCGTACTCGTTAATGATCACCAGCGCGCCCTCAATGTGGTTGGGCTTGTAGTCCACATAGTACTCCTGGGCTGACATGGCAGCCATCTGATGCATAGTCTGTTTCTGCTTCTGCTTTCTGCGCTGTGTCACAAAACACTGTCGCAGCTGCCTGAGGCTGGCCGGGAAACACTTCCAGGACACGTACAAAACCAGCACCACGATGAGGAAGGAGAAGATGAGGGCCATGGTGCCCGTGACCACCTTATGGATCTGCACGGCGTTCTCGGCGTGCTCGACGGGGACGGTGACCCCCTCGACGCCGTCCGTGGTCCGGGCTCCCTCCAGCTCCTGGCCCCCGCCGGCGGGCGCGGTGGTGGCGGGGCCGGCGCCGCCGTCGCTGTGGTTGGTGACGGCCGACAGCAGGTGGCCGCTGGTGGGCTCCGCCGCGTCCTCGCAGAGGTGAAAGGCGTACACGGCGTCCAGGACGTCCTCGCCCTGGGCGTACTCCGGGCTGGCGCAGAGCAAGTTGCCGTCGTAGCGCCCCTTGAAGTTGCTGAGCCAGGAGGCCAGGGCGCACACGTTGCGCCCGCAGTCCCACACGTTCCCCGACAGCGTGATGCTGGACAGGGATTTCCAGGAGTTGAGGATGCGGGGGTCTATGTAGGTGAGCCGGTTGGAGTCGAGCTGCAGGGAGTCGAGGTGCGGCACGGCCTCGAAGGCGTGCGGCTCCATGTACTCGATCTCGTTGCCGGACAGGTCCAGCTTCTCCAGCCTCCACACCCAGTCCAGGGAGTTGACGACGATGGCCACCTTGTTGCGGCGCAGGCACAGCGAGTGCAGGGACACGAGGCGCGGGAAGTGCGCCAGGTTCACCTTCACCAGGTCGTTGTGCTCCAGGTGGAGCTCGGTGAGCTTGAAGAGGCCGGCGAAGGAGTTGCGCGCCAGGCTCTTGAGCTGGTTGTAGCCGATGTCGAGGAACTTGAGGCTGCGGCAGTCCTGGAAGATGCGCACGGGCACGAACTTGATGGCGTTGGCCCGCATGTGCAGCGTGGTGAGCTTCCGCAGCCCGTGGAAGAGGTCGGGCGCCAGCGCCTGCAGGTTGTTGTAGGACAGGTCCACGCTGCGCAGGTTGGGCATGGGCCGGAACGTGGTGTTGGCCAGCTGGCTGATCTGGTTGGAGCTCAGGGTGAGCTCCTTCACCCGCCGCAGCTTCTGAAAGGCGTCCCCCTCCACCGAGCAAATGTGATTGTGATCCAGATAGAGCCACGTGAGCTGCATTAACCCCGTGAACTGTCCATCACGCAGCTCCGAGAGGCTGTTGTACCGCAGAGACAAGCCCATCATGCCAGACAGGTTGTGAGGCGCCTCCGTGAGGTTCAGTGACTCACAGTACAACAGCCGCCCCTCGCACCGACACAGCTGCGGGCACCCGCTCTGCGCCGCCGGGAGCATCTGAAAGCCGACACCCAGCACACACACGATCCACCCCGGGGGTTTCCTCAGCAGCCAGTTTAGACAGAGCCCGAGAAGCAGGAAATCCATTAGCAAGAATCTTTCCGGAGAGGTTCGACAATGTCCATTGAACCGCTAGGTCAGGAGTCTACATCATATTTTATTTCGGGGAGAGGGGGGGTGGGGTGGGGTGTCAAATAAACGAGAAGAGTATTAAAAAAAGAGAGAGAGAGAGAGAGAGAGAGAGCCAGACCAAAAAATAAATAAATAAAACCTCCAGGCACACGGTTCACCTTTAAACATGCAGAAAGCTGGGCGTCATTTAAAGTTCATGGAAACGCAACGGTAAAAAAGATCGTGATTTTGTCCATGTTAGAGACTGCAGCAAAGGGGGGAAAAAGGAGGAAAAAAATCTTTCTTCATGAAAGAATTTAATTAAAAAGTGTCTTACCCACCCTTTTCCAGAGAGTGACAACCTCCATTCAGCTGCTTCCTTTGTGTTTGGGCTAATTATATGCAGGGCTAGAAAAGACCCCTCTGTGCTACAAATTCCGTCCCTTTCAATTCCGAGCAAAGCTGGCGGGCTCACAATGTCTCACTTTGCTTGGGCTCGGAGGGCTGGAAGGGATGGCCGGCTCTCTGGCTCGCTGACTTCTAGGACCTGCAAGTTTCCCGAACTACGTGCAAGAGCTTCGGCTCCCCCTCCTCCTCCTCCTGCTCTTCTTCCTCCTCCTCCTCCTCCTCCTCCTCTTCCTCCTCCTCTTGCTCTTCTTCTTCCTCCTCCTCCTCTTCTTCCTCCTCCTCCTCCTCTTTCTCTTTTTCCTCCTCCTTTTCCTCCTCCTCCTCCTCCTTTTCCTCCTCCTCCTCCTCTTCCTCCTCCTCCTCCTCCTCCACCACCACCACCTCCTCCTCCTCCACCACCACCACCTCCCCCGGCTCCTTTCTCTCTGCAGTTAATCCGGTGACGTGGTGGGGAAAAAAACTCCAAACTCTTTCCCAACGACTCCGCGGGAGCTGACAATCCGGTTAATGTCCGTCATTGGAAATGAACACTCTCCGGCGGCGCCACCTTCCTCACTTCGCCGAGACAGCCGGCCATCCGTTCCCGGAGCGGCTCCGGAGAGCTTGGCTGCCCATCCTCTGGGGCGCCCGCTCGGCTCAGGGGTGCTGCTGCTTGGCTGGGGCGGGCGGCAGGGGCGCGAGGAGGGAGAGACCGTGGCGGGGAGCGGGGAGAAGAAGGCAGGCGGCGGGGGCAGGGGCAGGAGCAGGGGCGGCGGCGGAGGTGGCAAGAGGATGCTCCCCTTCGGCCGAGCAGTGATGCTGCTGCTGCTGCTGCTGCTGCTGCTGCTGCTGCTGCTGCTGCTGCTGCTGTTGTTGCTGCTGCCGCCGCCGCCGCTGCCTCCGCCGCCGCTGCCGCTGCCGCTGCTGCTTCCGACGCTGCTGCTTCCGACGCTGCCGCGGCTGCCGGGTCTTGCAGAGGCACCTTCTGCTCAGTGAGTGTCGTAAGCTGCTCACGATTGTACGTCTTGCCTGTGCACCTCAGACATGGGCAGATTGAAAAGGGGTGGGCATAAAACCAACACTGGAGCGAACCAGTAAAGTAATATATGTTCTTTGATGAAATGGAAAATACTTTAAGCCTCTTGGTCCATTTTTCAAGAAGAGAGAGAGAGAGAGAAAGAGAGAGAGAGAGAGAGAGAGAGAGAGAGAGAGAGAGAGAGAGAGAGAGAGAGAGAGAGAGAGAGAGAGAGAAGAAAGAAAAGAGAAGAGAGAGAGAGATGGGGGTGGGTGGGTGGGCAGAGAAAGAATAATCAAGGGCAGAGTATTTTTAAGTGGGAAACTGCATTATTCATTCCCTCCCCTTGGTTCCCCCACCTCCCCCATCCCTTCAAGCTTCCTAGATGGAGAAGACACACAGCAATCTCTGTGGAAAGAGACATTGGTTCGCTGGATTTGGAGAAGCAACTTGAGAAAGTGAAGAAGAAACGGAAGAGAAGACTCCTGAGGTTTTGCTTCTTTCACCATCACCCCCAACCTCCCCTCCTCCCAGTCCTTCTAATGCAGACAGGAGCACTGCACCCGGCTGGCTAGTCCTCCTTAGTGGCTGAGTTTGTTTTATTTTTCAATCCAGGCAGTTTTGGCAAAGCTATTCCTTATCCTTCCAGAGAGAGAGAGAGAGAGAGAGAGAGAAGAGAGAGAGAGAGAGACTCTTCTTGCAGAGATGAATGTCTGTGTGCAAGGCAGCTATGATTAAATGCTGGGCTCGGCCAGCCTACACACATACATGTAAGCATCGTGCTGGGGAGGACACACACAGGGTGCATCTCTGTATTCCGTGGCAGATTGGAATCTGCTGCATAGACCCCAAGATCTGTGGGTTTGTAGAGGGCATTGCTCATGGTGGAGAAGATGGATGTAGCTGAACCCACATGTGTGGGGAGATACATGAGGTGGGAGGGAAAAAGGATGGCGAATTTGGCCCCTAGCTGATTTTTGTCCAGTGTTCTGTGAAGACAGAACCCTGCCTCTATCTGCTGCAGGCTTTTTGGAAGCTTTCCCTGCTGGTATCTAAGTCATCACAACTGATGGGAGAGGGTCCCGACACTGGATTCTCTCCCCTCTGTTTTGAGCACAGAAGGTAGAGGTGAATCTTGAAGGGGTTGTCTTTACGTCTTTTGGAAATATACTTCCTCAGAGAAGAATCTAAGACACTACTGGATTCCCACCCCAAGGTTAGCATGGGCACCAGGGATTCCTGTCACAGACAAAAGTCTCATGGAAGAATAAAAATCTTCAGAACAGACTGTGATAATTTCTCTCCTGCTGTCACCATGGAATTCTGTTTCAAGAAATGGTCCAGCATTGGATGTTTCTGCTGCTCTGGGTGTGGAGGTGGGTGGGGCCCAGAGAGTGCCAAAGCAGATGTCCCAAGTAGCATTTTAATTTGGGAGCTGTGGCTGGTTGGGTCCCCAGAACTACCGAGCCATATCTGAGGAGGGGAACCAAAGCCATCACTGAATGCCAAATCCAGAACCCTTTAGAGGCATGGGTCTCAAGGAGTGAATCATTTTAGATCAAGCAGATTTGACCATCCAGAGGAAACACAGACAAATGTGAGAGAACTGCATTAGAATTATCTATGACGAGCCATACCTATTTGCATGGTGAACTTAGATCTGAAATGCCCATTGACATCAAATGCTGTTAGTCAGACAAGCATTTATAAAGCACCTACTATTATCATATGTCATAATGGGAATGCCAAAACAAAAAATGAAACAGGCCTGAACTTTAAAGAGGTAGGAAGCTTAGAAATCTGAATTATCAGAATGAGAAGAAACCTTTGAGTTTATCCAAGCCAGGGGTTCTTAATCATTTTTTTCTAATGTCACAAAATCCTTTGGCAGTCTAAGGACCCCCTGTCACTTTTTGAATGCATAAAATCCAAAGTGCAGAATTTCAAAGGAAAGCAATTATATTGCAATGTGCTTAGCAGCAACCTGCAAAAACAAATTCATGAATTCTAGGTTAAGAAACCCTCTTCTAGATCAATAAAGAAGGAAACAGACTCTGAGAGGAAAAGGGATTTGTTTCATCAAAAGGAAGCTACTGGAAAGTAGGGAAAGTTTTATTTTTGTCTATGTATCTTCAGGGTGTAGAACAGTGTCTGGCACATATTATGGTGCTTAATAAATGCTTCTTCGTGGATTGATTGTTCTGAATCATACAGTTTTCATCATTTTGCTTCCCACTTTCAGTATTGACCAAAAGCTCCCAATTGCCTGTTGTACAATTCTATAGCTTAAAGAGACCTTAGAGGTCATCCAGAATAACCTTGTCATTTTCCATGTGAAATAAAAGCACAGAGAGGTAGGAATAATTAGCTCAAAGTCACAAAGCTCATTAGTGGCAGAACTGAGTCTATAACTCAGGTTTGTACCTAGCCATTTTGATGCCTGGGGAAAGCATTAGAAAATGTGCCCAGGGCAAGCAGCAGTAAAACACCCTTGAATCAAGGGCTGATATATTTTTTTTCCTGATAAATTCAGTTAGTAGAAGAAGACTTTGGGAAAAATCTAGCGGCCACGAGTTCTTCTTGGGAACTGGTTCTTTTGGAGGAAAAACAAAAAGACATTGCCCTGTGACAGCCCTAGAGAGATCCTAAGATGCCAAAAGGCCACAGCTCTGAAGACTGCCACTGAGGGAAGAAGCATAGTAGGGCTGGACGGGAGAGATGATCACCTGTGTTTTGCATCCCAGGAGAAAGTGGGAGAATTGGACATATACATGAAATCTGGTAACTTTCTATTTTAGTTAATTATTTTTATTACGCAGCTGCCAAGTTTAGTTATTTTGCCTTCTGAAAAAGTCTAAGTGCCGTCTTGCCCTCTAAATTTTAGCACGCCAGTCAATGCCAAACTGCCCTATGCCAGTGACATCTTCACTACAACAAAACCCAGGCTGTTGCCCAGCTCGATGGACTAGATCACATTGCTAAGCTAGATGGATGCTTCCCTTTTACCCCTATCACTCTCAAGTGTTCTACTGGGTGATTTGGACACAAATGAAACCAGACCCTCCTTTGGGACTTTCATCATATTGTCACTAAATTGGGATGGAAGACTTAGCCAGTAAAACGTTTTAGTCATGAGCATGGTTCCCTTTTGCCCAGACAATTATTCCTGACTAAAACTGGTCATGGTAGTGTAATGAGTCATTACTCTAGTTAATTTAATTGTGTGTGTGTGTGTGTGTGTGTGTGTACAGCTGTTACTAAGTCCAAGAAAGGTCAAGATTATCAGCAGGTAATGCAATGAGCAATCCTCATGTATCAGTCAATTTGGAAATGTGAAGGTGGCTGCTGCAAATAGTCAAGAAGAGACCTTACTTTTAATCTCTTTTGATTTGTAGGATGAATCCAGAGAAGCAGCAATGAGTTGGCAATGTCTTTTGCAGGAAGAGAATAGGAATAAATGAAATTCCACTGAATTTATATACAATTTCTCTCATAAATAGCACCAAGTTCCTTCAAGATGCTTCTAGGCTATACTTTAAAAATATTTTTTAACATAATCTAATGAATAAGTCCTGACCTGATGTAGTCAGGGCACGTAACTCCACTTTAATTACTCTGTATTTACTTTTGACTTTTTTTTCTTTTTTTTTGAACATGTTTTTGCCCTCTCTACTCTCCCAGTACAGCATAAGTTCCTTGAGATCAATACTCTTCCATTTTGGTTTTTATATCCTCAGGAGGAACCCACAACCTGAGGAAGTCAAATCAAAACAATATTTATTATGCTATGGTTTGGCCAAGCTGGGGTTTCCAGGGAAGTCAAAAAAGTTCCTGCTTTCAAGACATTCATAGTCTGATCGATGGGATGGGGAACCAAATGCCAACAACTATGTGTAAATAAGATATACACAGAACAAAGTTAATATAACCTCAAAGGGGAAGCACCAAAATTAAGGGAAATCTTTTCCCCCTTTGGAGAAGGTGGTATTTTCAGTGAGACTTGCAGGAAGCCAAGGAAACCAGAAGGTGGCAATGAGGAGAGAGAGATTTCTGGGCAAGGAAAAAACCTGGAAAAGACATAAAGTTGTGGGAAATAGTGTCTTGTAGAAAGAACAAAGTATACCTGTAGGTGTGCTTTAAAAAGTTTAACATAATGGAGAAAATTTGAACTGAGTCAAGAAGAACTAGGCTTAAATTGTTTCTCAGACATCTACCATCTATATGAACCCGGGCAAGTCATGTACTCCATTTGCCCATTTGGAAAAGGAGAAATTTAGACTTGATGACCCATGCAGAACTTTCCAGCTCCAAGTCTTCTCATCCTATGAACTGAATCATCATCCTGTAAATTTCTTCATTTTGCCTGGTATTTAAATCATTCCCCACCTCTAAGATGTTAAGTTCTCCCATTTTTTAAGGTTTGAAAGCCCTTGGCAGAACTGTATACATTAGCAGATTGAAATGAGCTATATTGAAATTTAGCTATTCTAAGTAATCTAAGTCACAGAATCCCAATTTATATGTATTTAAAGCATACCAGCACTGATTAAATCAATGCAAATTAAGTTAAATAAGAACAACATGAATCAAGTGTTTCAGCAAAGTTGAGCTGAGAAACAACAACTTTTGAGTCATGGCAGCAAGTTTATCCGGCTGTTTTTTCACGCCGTTTTAATTTGGTGTTTCTCAACATCTAAGCTGCTAAAGGAGGAACCCACCTGGTTTCTCTCCCTTATTCTGTGTTTTTCCCCTCACTGTCCTTCTGGAAACAGTTAATTTACTTTGAGGTTTTCTGGGGAGTGTATGCCATCTTGAATATCACTTCTTTTCTTTCACTTCCTAGTGTCATTTGTTAGTAGATTTCTTCTCCTTCGATGTTGGAAGATCCAGCCCTGTTTAAATTAAATCGTTGGCAACTACTGCACGATTCTCAAAGTTTATCAGAAAACATTAGGCCATTCTTGTTCAATTGCATGTAAAACTCAGTCTGTTTAATCCCAGTGCCTAGCTGAGTTCTTTGAAAAAAGTAGGGACATGATAATTTGTTATCAATTAGAGAACTTTAGAGCATGTTTTATACACTTATTGTATGCCAAGAACTGGTGTTCCGTATGCTAAGCATTGGGGAGACAAATGAAAAACCAAAGAGAGTTCCTTTCTTCAAAGAACTAGCATTCTATGAGGAAGACAACATTCAAAGGAGAGATGCTTTGGATCAGAAAGTGACAATGATGTTGAATGAAATAGAGAAAAGACACCGTAGAGACAAATGATGTCTCATTCCACCATCCCATCTCGAGATGAGGGCTTGGACTTGATGATTTTGTCATCCAATAACCTGTCTCCTATGTCCTTTGATTTGACGACAGTATCTGGTTAATGAAGCGGAGAGAGAAAGAAATCGAATGATAATGAGAGAGTAGGACATGAAGTGAACTTGGTTAGTAAGTAACTGAAAATGTCATCCAGAAGAGGAAGCCAGGAATAAGAAACGCTGCTAGCATGGGATATAATTGAGATGGGTATGTTCAACAAGGTCCAAACTGAAGCATCAAGAAGAGGCACAAACCTGAAACCAAAGGCAGACCAGTACGACTGGAAGTCCGTATAACAGTCTATGGAGAGCATCAGTTATCGAAATTAGCATGTGGGGTGTGGAGCAGGAGAAGTGGGTCAGACCCAAAGCAGGAACATGAATAGATGATTAGAACTGAGAAGCAGACCCCGATTTAAATTTTCATTTTACCTTGGTGGGAAAAAACAAAGATCCTCATAGAGGAAAGTATATGCTCCACTTAGCTCAAGTCTGTGGTTTAATCTTTTCATGACCAACCTGATGCTTTCTCTTGGTGATGGTAAAAATGTGCAGAGGATCATGGTAGGAAAACCAGAAACATTGAAATTATAGTCAATAAATCAAATCATCTAACCTTTTCATGCCTCCATTTTTCCTTTCATTCCACTATTCCATCATGAGAAAAGGGGATTGGGAGCAGAAGTGAGTGCAAGGGAAAATGTTGTAAAAAATTACCCTGGCATGGGTTCTGTCAATAAAAAGTTATTATAATAAAAAAAAATGGAAAAGGGGATTGGACTTCCTTTCATTCCACTATCCCATCATTAGAAAAGGGGATTGGATTTATGATCCTATCATCCAGTGACCTCCTTCCCGTCTCCTTTGAGTCAGTATCCATCTTCCAACCATACCTTTCCTTCAGTCTTCTGCGTCAACCAACAGCTGTTCAAAATAAAGCATTGTGGAGTTTGACTTCCCATTAGTTATCTTTGTCAGCATTCAAGAAACTAGTCCTGGGAGTGGGCGATTTTAATTTTCTTCTGTGGCTTAGACCTTGATCTTTCAGCTGTTGTCTTTAATTTTCAATAGCACTGAACCATGGACTCTCTTTCAAAGGAAACATTGAGAACAAGTAGAGGGTGGGGAGCCACAATTTCAGAGGCAGAAAATTAAGTGTGTTATTTTGGTGAGTATGCACATCCTCGGTGCTGTTGGCATTTTGACAAAGTGTCTCTAAATGGCTCTCTTGGATCTGGGGGGAGGGAGGTGAAGGTAAGGGCCTCAGATTCTATAAGTCCTTCTCCTAGGAGGCCTATGAGCAGAGACAGCAGGGGTACAGGTCTCAGAGGATTTCATTTTGTTCTTCCCTTTAAGTCTGGAAGTAAGTCAGGCATTGTGCAGAGCACAGTTTGCAGTAGGAAGCTATAAGAAAAAAAAGATGCAGAGTTGGAACTAGGGCAGGTGACTGGGACTTTGTCCCAGGTTGACAAATTTAGTGACTACCAGTGGCATATGCGGTGCTTCAGCAATGGAGAAACTATTGAGCTTAGCAAAAATAATTAGTTAAAGTAGGAATCTTGTAGATCTCTGGATGGGGTGAGCTTCGCCTCCACCACGCAATCTGGCAGCCTCCCTAGCGTCCTAGAGGCTCTGCATCCCCTGTTCTATGTGCTCCCCTCTCTCAATTTAGGATCTGATTCATTCTAATTGCCCCAGATAATGTTAGTTGAACTTAAATGATCCTAGTTAAAACTTAGATTCAAGGTCGGAGTGGTCTTAGTGGTCATTTCCAAATAGACTCAGGGTTTAGGTTCAAACAACTAGTAAGTGACATTGAAAGTGGCACCCAAACCCAGCCCTTTCTGGCACCAAAGCCGTGCCCCGCTCCCCCATCTGCCCTGTGCACAAAATAAAATTCCTTCTTATGTCCCTGGAAGTGCCCTCCTCCGTGCAACCTTGTTGTCAGATAATCTCTACTCCAAGTCAGGCAACAAGGGGCACATGAAAACAAATATGAAGAAAGATTTTTCATTTTGTTCAATTAAAGCCAGGTTTTAAAACTTTAAGAACAGAAAGTGACCTGCCCAACTTACAGATGAAGCAACTGAGTCCTAGAGAAGGAAAGTGAATTGTCAGTAGATTGTAGTACTAAAGCCATTTTTAAGCCTCCAGGGCTCTCTTAGCAATGCCATAATTTTGCCAAGAAAAACAGCAGAACAGTGTGTCCAGTAGTGAGCAGCCACCACTGGCTTTTGCTTCCAGAGGGATGAGCGAAGGGGCACATTCGGTTGATTGGACTAGAAACATCATGCAAAATAAAATTAAGCACGCTATTATAGTGGGGAAACTGCAAGCTCTGGGTACGGGGGGAACAGAAAACAAAGAGCTGTATTGGAGAGAAAGGGGCTGGATTCTCTTATAACCTCTCCCACTCCCCTCCCCACCCAGCCCCTTCCAAGGAAATTCAATTAGAACATGCCAAAGAAGGGAGTATTCATATCACAGAGGGCCAATCTGACAAGAATCCCTGGAACAGGAGGATGGAGGAATTGAACTGAGACTCCAAAAGGTTGAGAGCCATTGATTGAGAGAAGGGGACTATTCTAAGTAGAATTTCCCCTACATGGAGCTGCAAGAGCATAGAACTGCTATGCTGGCAGTAGAAATGTAAAAAGAGGTCAGTGGACAGTGCAGTGTGGGGAGGGAAAGTGATCATTGTCTGTAGGATCTCTGATTTAGAGCAGTGTTACAAATAAAACCAGGAAAGACTGTTTTCAGGTAATTAATAATCAATTTATAATTTGGAATAGTCAATAATCAACATATGGATAGTCAGTATTTTCTTCCAGCAATCAGATTGCAAGAGAGACTTTGAAACAAATCAGGTGTGAAGTCCCCAGACAAATAAAATTCAACCTTGACTGGTGAGCATTTAATGAGGCGGTGGGCTGAAAGTCTTTAGCTTCTCCTGCAGAGAATATGACTTGATTTTGTGGCTCAGCACCCTAAAAGCATCTGGGTAGGGAAGCATTTCCTTCCCAACTTCTCCCCTTAGTTTTCTTCTTCCTGAACTGGGTACCCCTAAACTCTCATGGAGGGGATAAGAGCAGAGGTTCCTCCCCACAGAGAAAGAGTTTACCCAGACTGGATTCTGTTTACACTCTAAATAGAAATCAGACTTCCCAGTTGGATGGGGTCAGTCCAACCTAGTTAACCAGCATGTGCCTTGGGCGCTAGAAATAATCATATTATTCAGTCCTACCCTTCAGAGACTGATTGACTTGCAGAATTGGGGTCTTAAAGATAGGAGAAAAAAGATGGATTCTAAATTAATAGCTAGTTATTAACATAGTAGTATAAAATTAATTTCTCTCAGCTGGAAAGTTTCTCAGATAAGGAAATGAAATGAACAGAGCTTAAGTGATTTACCTAAGGTCATGCAGCAAGTAAGGTTCAGGAGTAGAATAATTGATTGTAAGTTGCAAATTTAGTCACCTACTTTGAGATTTACTAATATCTACCAAATGAGATCCTCTGCAGGTATGGAAGCCCTAGGTGGGAACCCTAATTGATATTTAGTTCCGGAGTAACCATGGACACATTAGTATTTTAGTATTGCCCCTCATGTCCTCAGATGCCTTATCTTTAAAATCTATGTGTATGAGGGGATTGAGTAAAAAAGCTGACCTATAAGAATCCAATTGTCTCTTAAGGCCCCATGATCCGCAAATAAGCTACCAGCATCTGGCAAGAGTTCTTATTCCAACATCCTTCAAAAGAGGTACATGGTCACCATCACCCAGTCAGCTGGGTCAGCCTTATGCTGAGTCACACAGGAGGGACAAAGAGAGTTGGGGTTCAGAAATGTCTCTAAGCAAAATTATTTATGCAACGTTTTGCTTTTTTATCCATCCTTCCTGGCTCCCTCCCCCAAAACAAAACTCCATTAGATATCTCAAATATCCAATGTCCTCATAGTACATCCTGGTTACCCTCTGCTTTACCCCATCCCAGTTTCCAGTAGCCCTTGACCTTGTTCTTTTTCCTCTGATCCATATTTGTAACTCTGTTTTCCATAATTGTGATCAAAGGGGCCTATTCTCTGTCCTTTAGTCTTAGAAGATATCTGGTTAACTGATCTAAACAATAACTAACCTAAACCTTCATAGGAAGGTACCGATGAGACCATCCTACATGTGAGATGGTAGGGGATGCAACTGCCCCAAATTTCGAGGACTGTTCTAAAGGCCTCAGGAAGTGAATTCAGGGTGTGTTGGGTGTCCAAATCTCATCCAGGTGTGCAGAAGGAAGAAATGTGAATGCTACTAGAGGACCATTGAGTAAGTGTGTAAAGTAGAGAATAGTTGTGTGAGTGACAGATCAGTGTGATAGGGAGTTGGTGTGTCATGGTGGAGTGATTCGTGAGCTGGAGTGAAGTGGGAGGAGTGAATCAAGAGGAGTGAGTTGGTGTAGAATTTGGAAAGAGTTTTTTTTTTTTTTAAAGAGTGATTGAGGAGAAGATAGAATGAATTTTATAAAGAAAAGAGACAGATTGAGAGGAGATGGAGAGAAAGAGAGAGACAGACACAGAGAGAGATGGAGACACACAGAGAGACAAGGCGAGAGAGAGAGAGAGAGAGAGAGAGAGAGAGAGAGAGAGAGAGAGAGAGAGAGAGAGAGAGAAGGACAGAGACAGATAGAGAAACAGAGATAGAGGTAGACAGAGAGACAGAGACAGAGAGAGGAAAGTAGGGAATGGTTGTGCTGAGATTTCTGACTGGTTCAAATTCTGTACTGACATGTGAAAGGAACTGACTTGGGGTAGAAGTCTGTGTCTTCCCTTAGGCAAGTGTAATAGTTCTACTGCTCAGAAAGATTTGAGGATTTAAGACAAGTGCGGCAGAAACTTTTAAATTTCTCTTAGATCTTCCCTCTGGTAGCTACCACCAGTTAACCAGGCATGAGTGCCTTAGAAAAGTAGGAGAGACATAATGATTAGTTTTAGTTTAAACAAAGTTAGCCAAAGACCAAAAAAGGAGATTAGGAGTTGTGGGTGGGAGAAAAACATATTGCAATATATTAATATTTCCTTTTTATAAACTAAAATATAATTACAAAATATAATTTTATAAACTAAAATAATTTTATAAAGAATAAAGGAGACATTCAGCTCCCTTTATACCTAGAAACACATGAATTATAACAGCATATAGAAGTTTTAGAAGAAAAAATTTTCTTCTAAATATTGGTGTGACTTTCTATTAATTTCCTGGTGACTTACTGTATTTCCACTACTTAGGGCAGAAAGTTTTCATATCTTCTCTCAGCACTTTCAATTTTTATGTTATTCAATTTTTGATCTTAGTATATCTTTGTTATTCTCCTGAAATACAAATTGTCTCAAGTGACTGTGCTCCCCTCCCTCAATATATCTATTTGTCTGGTCCCAGGGTACAGAGGATACTATCCCTCTCTTCTGGAGAAAGCATATTAATGTGCCTGTCTTCCACTGTTTAACCTCTTACACAGGATTACCATGTTCATCTGAAAAGAAATGGTAAAATTTGGCTCTTTTAATGCTCCAGATCCTTTTCCCTCCTTATACACAGTTTGAAACAAAACATCACAAAGTCTTAAACAATAAAGCAGGTGTCTTCACAGCATGGATAGCTGAAACAACTAGGTTAGCATGCATTTCCATTCAATTGTGCTTTTTTGACCAAAAAAAGAAAAGAAAAACTCAGCATAAATATTAAAGAAGAGTTTAAATGGAATACAAATATTAGAGCAAGGTTTAAAGAAATATAGCTACTTACATTCAATTGGGAAATGTTATCATTGACCTTTAATGATCCTGAATCATAGCCAGCTTTCCCTCATGCAGTGTAGTTCAAATTCACCCTGGCTCAGTAGAATGCTCTGTGTGATGCTTCAGGACTTATATTAATCAAGGAGTCATCTTAGGAGCATTACATTGAGTTCTTATGCACAGGAAAATGAACTGGATGCTAGAAGGAACTCAAGAATCACATTTTGAACTGTCCTCAACCTCAAGCAGCTTTCATTCTAGTTATTGTCAAAGGCAGTTGACAGAATTTTTTTTTCCCCATCTGAAAACTTATCCCTGATGAGAGTGTTAACTACTTTTTAAGTGTTCGTTCACTCCTCTGAGTCTTATCTTACCTGATGGCAAAAACACAGCCTAAATCAAATCATTTCCTGAAGCTATCTTGTACTACTTAATTGGCAATTTCTTGTATGTTTATCTCAAACCAGTTCCCACCAGATAAGTGTTTGATTCTTCAGGAAAAAATACACATTTCTTATTCTTATTATACTCATCCTTCCAATTTTTCTCCCCTTTCCTCAGCATGAAATAGAGATCTGGCCTTAAAAATATACATTTTATTTTTATTATTTACTTATTATTTTTTATTTACTTATTTATTTATTTATTTATTATATACTTATTATATTACTTATTATATATTCACAGACTTATTAAACTTTATAAGAAAAGAATGGGTTAGGAATGGTAAAGTCCAGATTCAAACTTATGTTCTCTTATGCAATGGTCATGAGAAGTAGGAAGCTTGATGGTTTAGTGGATAAAAATTCTTGATTTGGAATTAGGAAAAGTGAATTTAAGTCCCATCTCAGTCACTTATTGGCTGTATGAACATGGCCAAGCCACTTATCTACCTCAATTTCTTCAGCTGTAAAGTGGAGATGATAATAATAGTCACTTCCCCAGATTGGTGGGAAGATCAAATACAAAAACAAATACAAAACTGTCTCCAAATTTTAAAATCCTAGCTAAATGTTAGTTCCTATAATGTCATCAAGGTGCACATTCCTTTTGATGGTACCATTTGTAGCCAATCAATTTTTTTTTCCTTTTGGTTCCTTGTGGTACCCTGTCACTGTAGGTCTGTCCAAAGTTCTGAATAAAGGCCTGATGGCCATTTGACACTCTCTAGCTATCAATCTGGGGCAGGTTAGTGATCAGTGAATAGAATACTGGGTCTGGCCTCAGGAAGACCTTAAATAAAATCTGAACTTAGACACTTATTTTTTAAAATAATAGCTTTTTAGTTTCAAAATTTCTACAAAGATAGTTTTCAACATTCACACTTGCAAAACCTTGTGATCCAAGTTTTTCTCCCTTTCTTCCCTAGATAGCAAATTATCTGATATATATATTAAACATGGGCATATATAATTCCACAATTATCATGCTGCACAAGAAAAATCAGATTAAAAAGAAAAAAGTGAGAAAGAAAAAACAATTTGCAAACAAACAACAAAAAGAGTGAAAATATTCTGTTGTGAACCAATTTCAGTCCCCATAGTCCTCTCTCTGGGTACAGATGGCTCTCCATCACAAGACCATTGGAATTAGTCTGAAACACATTGTCGAAAAGAGCTACATCCATCAGAATTGATCATCACATAATCTTGTTGTTGCTGTGTTACAGTGATCTCCTGGTTCTTCGCATTTCTCTTACCATGAGTTCATGTAAGTCTCTCCAGGCCTTTCTGAAATCATCCTGCTGATTGTTTCTTACAGAACAATAGTATTCCATAACAATCATACTATAACTTAATCAGCCATTCTTTAACTGATGGGCAGCCACTCACTTCCCAGTTCCTTGTCACTACAAAAAGGGCTGCCACAAAAATTTTTGCACATGTGAGTCCTTTTCCCTTTTTTTTGATCTTTTTGGGATACAGGCCCAGTAGAGACACTGCTGGACGAAAAGGGATGCATAGATTAGTAGACCTTTGGGCATAGTTCCAGATTGCTCTCCAGAATGTTTGGATCAATTCACAACTCCATCAACAATGTATTAGTGTCCCAGTCTTCCCACATCTCCTCCAACATTTATCACTAACTTGTCTTGTCATCTTAGCCAATCTGAGAGTTATGTAGTGATACTGCAGAGTTGTCTTGATATGCATTTCCCTGATCAATATTTATTTAGAGCATTTTTTCATATGACTAAAAATGATTTTAATTTCTTTGTCTGAAAATTGTCTGTTTATATCCTTTGACCATTTATCAAATGGAGAATGACTTATATTCTTATAAATTTGAGTCAATTTTTTATATATTTTAGAAATGAGGCTTTATCAGAACCTTGGATATAATTTTTTCCAGTTTTCTGCTTCCCTTCTAATCTCATTTGCATTGGTTTTGTTTTTATAAAATCTTAATATTTAATATAATCATAATTAACCATGTTCATTTCATAATGTACGCTCAAAGTTCTTCTTTGGCCATAAAATCCTTCCTTCCCCATAGATCTGAGGGTAGACATTGCTCATGTCATTCTTTATGTCAGATGTTTTTTAATAGCTGTGCTACCATGGGCAAGTCACTTAACTCCCTTTGCCTCAGTTTTCTCGTCTGTAAAATGAGCTGGAGAAAAAACAGCAAACCACACCAGTATCTCTGCTAAGCAAACTCCAAATGGGACACAACTGAACAATGATAGCAACAGTGGATAGGATTTAGAACTTGGCTCTCTTTTCTGCTATGTGATAAGTTATCACCTTTTCTGATCCCATACTTCCTGCATTATTTTCTTGACCACTTCTTATAGCAAAGTTATCATTGATAATATATTATGGCCCACTTATAACCCCTACCACTCTCTTCATTGTCTTTTGGGATACTTTCATTTTGATTGTGGGGATAACATGATTTTCCATGACCTCTAGTCACATGGTAACAGAAGAAAGCCATTAGTTTTTGTTTTTAAGTAAGTTATTTTGTAAGGGAGTAATCTGAGACAATTGAAAGCCTTGTTCAGCATCCCTAATTCAATCCAATTCATTCTTCTTTTTCCCTTAAGGTAGTATGGAAAGCCGACTGAATTTGGGGGGCAGAATTAAATTCTAACCTTACCACCCACTACTTGTGAGACCCTGAGAAAATCACCTAGCCCTGCTGCTTCTCATTTTTTATTTGTAAAATAAAGAGGTTTCACAAAATAATAGCTGTTATTATTATTAGTGATGATATTATTATTAATTGTATTTATATAGACTTTTAAGGTTTGAAAAGCACTTCACAGATATTATCTCATTTTATCCTAAGTAATCCAGTAAGGTGCTATTTCTACCTCCATTTTACATTTGAGGAAACTGAGGCAGACAGAAGTTAAATATCATCCAGAATCACACCTGCACTAAATATCTAAGGCTGAATGAAGTTCCTGATTCTACACCCAGTGCTCTGTCCCTTTTACCATCTAGCTGTCTATATCGATGGCCTCTATGATTGTGCCTACCTTTCTTTATATGGTTCTATTCTCAGATTTTTTAAAAGAAAATATACATTTTTGATTAGGTTATTTTCATGAGGATATTTTTAATGCAAAGTAATCATATGAGTCTATCGCTGTAGAATTCATCTTGGATACTCCTTTCCAATAACTTTACTGCCTAAATGGTTTTTCTTTTTAAATTTTATTTATTTTTTGTGATATCATGAAGTACTTGCCATAGTCGTTCATGAACAACTGAACGTCTTTTTGAAAATACTTTTTGTGTGAAATATACAGGAAACTTTTGTTTTGCTCTAAAAAGTTTTTCTATCTTTCCTTTTTAAATCTTGATGCATAGTTTCTACTATACTTTTTTTTTTTTTAAGTAACCTCTCCTCTACCCATTCAAATTTGAAGTCACCGAGTGTCAATATACGTGTTGATTTGACTTGGCAGATTTTATCAATTCCTTCATAGAAATTCTCTGTCTCTTTATTCTCTGTGACAGATGTTGGCACATAAATGACAATTATCTTCAGAAAGGACTTTTTGCTTATAGTAACCATAAGCATCTCAAGGCAAATCAATCAAATACTTAAAAAAATTATTTGTGTTTGTATTTTTGTTCTTGCATTTGTTATTCCAGAGTGAAAGCAATTATGTCAACTTTTTAATTTGGCTTTTTCCAAAGAACATGTAAGCCTTCTTTCTACTTAGCTACAACATTTTCATGTCTTCTGGTTTTATTGACAGCAAATTTATCAGTGTGGACATGTCTCAGTTTTTGTGATAATGTGTTGATTGCTCATTGGACAAGAATCTCAGAGTTAGAATTCCAAAAGTTAAGTTCATGTTCACAGATGAGCTTCATCCTTTGCCATTCTTAGAAACTTCTGGTCTCTTTTCTATCAATCTAACACTGTCTTTGAAGAAGCAAAACGGGAAAGGGCTTGGAGTATGGTGTGTATTTTTCTTTTCATTTGAATAAATGTTAATTTTTTTGTTATTTTTTGTTTGTTGGGTTTTCTTTTACTTCAAATGATATGGAAACCAAAAAGCTAATTTTAAATCTATTTTTCATGAGGTTTTAAGTGACCTGGTTAAACAAATGAATCAAAAAAGTATTTATTAGCTGCACATAAGATCCTAAAATCAGAGAGCTAGAGCCGGCTAGGGTTTTAGATATTATCTACTTTCAAATCTTCATTTTACCGATGAGGAAACTGAGGCCAAGAAATGTGATGAAACTTGGCCAAGGTCACAAAGATAAGTATTAGTAGATATAATTATATAGAATAAGGCAGATTATTATATATAAGGCAGATATTATATATAATTATATATAATACGGCAGATTTTAAACCCAGTACTTTTGTTTACAGAGTTTATGATCTGATCAGAGATTAAGATGCTCACATAAAGTCCACAGATATCAGATGTGGTCACTCATGAGTATCATAGTCAAGGTCTTTCCCATATGATAGAGCCTGCAAAAACTTGTACTCCATCTGACAGAGGCTTTGAGCATCTGGGGTCACTTCCAAATGATAAGGTCTTGGGGCAGTAATTTTGGTGAAAAAATCCTCATTTGATTGGATCAAGGTAAAGTAGTAGAGACTATTCTATCCTTATTATCTCATTGGACTTTTCTTCTGACTTTACCCACTTGGTGATATAATTTCTATACAAATCCTTTGATTCTGAATCACACTACTCATACATTGTAAAGAGAATAACACGTCCCTATCACTCTAATGCCATATAATATATAGAACTGCTATAAATTATCCTACAGTCAAAAACATGTGACCTACTGCCTTAACTAAATTTGACTTTACTAAACCCAATTAGAAAGTACTTTAAAATGTATTTGTGTGCTAAAGACTCCAAAGGAATGTTGAAAAAAAATCATGATAATATATAGTTTACCACTGGTAAAATCTTTAGAAGGATGAAGTCCATCACTCTTTTAGACAACTTCTACCCTAATACAATTTCACAGATGAAGAATCCAGTTATTCATCCAATATAATAGCAACAATAGAATACAAGTCTCTTGACTTCATATCTAATACTATTTTTCATAACATATTAAACATACAATTGATGAAAGGTGATTGGGATATAGACTTTTTGTTGTTAAATCATTTTTCAATCATGTCTGACTCTTTGTGATCCCATTTGGGGTTTTCTTGACAAATATACTCAAGTGGCATTCCATTTCCTTCTCCAGCTCATTTTAAAGATGGGGAAATTGAGGCAAAGGGAGTTAAGTGACTTGCCCATGGTCATACAACTAGGAAATATCTGAGGAAGGTCAGCTTTGAAGTCAGGAAGATGAGTTTTTCTGACTTCAGGGCCAGTGCTCTATCCAGTATAACGCATCCCTATTGTTTTGAGATTAATATCAAAGAGGAAAACTATACTGTTTCCTATAGCTATCCCACAGGGCTTTGGAGTGGAATATGATCAGGGCCAAGTTCAGATATCTGTTGTGAGCTTGTGCTTCCCCATCCTTAGTGTGGCTCGAGCCTATTTTCACTCATTGTAGCCAGTCCTTTGTTGTTTAATTTTATTATCCAATCACTAAATTCAACTAAAATCAAGAGGTTTATCCTCCTATCAAGCAGCTTAGGTTCACAAAATCTCATCTAAATACAAGATGGGTGAGGAATGACTAAATCACACTTAGAGATCTGGGATTTTTAGGGCCTGAATTCAATGTTAGACAACAGTGTGAAATAGCTACATATGGAAGGGAAAGGGAAGAAGCAAGAACTTTGCAAATATCATCGTATTTGATCCTTATATCTACTCTGAAAGATAGATGCTATTATAATTTCTCATTTTACAATTGAGGAAACTAAGGCAAACCAAAATTAAATGATTTATCCAGGGTCATGGAGCTAATAAGTGCCTGAAACTGGATACGTACTCAGACCTACTCTACGCCCAGCAATCTACCCGCCACATCACTCAAGCACCTCAAACCTTCGGTAGAGAATCAGATACAAAGAGACACCGATAGAGAAACAAATACATATTTTATGGAATTAATTGGCTTGTTACTCTAACCAAACACATCTGTATGGAACCAGGCAGAATCTTTATTTTATTCCAGAATAAAGAGAATGATATTAATACATTACCTATAGCAACTGCAAAAGAAAAAAAAATCAAGGTTTATTAAGTCTTTTCAGTTCCTTTTTTTGGGCTATACATTATTCATTAAATATGACAAGCCAAGTCTTGGTATGTTAGACATCTCGCTACTTAAAAGTCCCAGAGGATGCCCCAATAATGGATACTATGTGTGATTTTATAGGGCAAAAAGAAAGGAAAGTTGGGAAGAATCATGCCTTTGTAGCGAGAGTACTAAATATGGAGTCAGTAAGAATTAGGTTGACATTTTCCCTATGACACTTATTTAGCTGTGTGACTTTAGACAAATCACTTTACTTTTATGAGCTTTGGTTTTATTCTCTATAAAATGAGAATAACACCCAACACCCTCATTTACAGTTAAGGAAAGGGAGATTCAGAGACTTGTTCGAGGTACCCCATTCTGAGTAAAAAGAACTCCGAATTTGAGCTCGTCTTTTTACTCCAAAATCATGTTATTTTCCATTATCATCACTGTTGTCATCATTAGACTCCTTTTTCTTCTCATTCTCTTTCTTGTCTTCTTCACCCACCAGCTATTATGTAGTGCTTTAGTGTTTATAAATGGAAAAAAAAATAAACTGTTTACCAAGGACTTGACATGAGTTATCTCATTTGATTCTCACAATAGTTCTATGAGATAAGTGCTATTAGTATTTCCATTTTACACAAAAGGTATCTGAGAAAGGTTAAATCATTTGGCTAGTGAGCCGTTGAACCATGATTTCAACTCTTCCTCTTGACCCAAAGTCTAGAGCTCTATCCACCGTGCCATATTATGCCATAGCAGCAGAAGCTGGGCAAAAAGAGACTATTTCCCCCCTCAATTCTTCCCTAGCCCTAATCCCTGCGTGCACTTTGCTGCTGTCAAATTGAGACTTGTCAAAGACTTTAAGCTTAAAAGACCAAGGGATCCCACCGCACCCAAAGCATCTCCAAGCATCCTGTTATTTATCTTGCAACTGGACCCAGACGACTCCAGACAAGAGAGTGAGGCTGCACAGCCCTTCCTCACTTAACTCCAATTCACTTTCATGTTATATAGCATCATCTCCCTGATGTCAGCGTCCTTTTCGATAAAGGATAAACAGCAATAATAATAGCAGCAGAAGTAGTTAAATAACAGACCCAGATGGAAACTTAAGGCATTATTACTTTTTTCTCTGACTTTTGATCATCAGTGAGCTACTTTTATTGACATTTATTGATAATCATCAATAGGATTAATCCTTCAAATGATGCAAGTCTCAGCCCATTCATGCCTGCACATTGTTTGTTCTTCTTTTGCTTATACTTGTTACAGAAATGTTCACAATGTCCTGGTGTCCTTCTTTAATCCTTATTTTCAATGTATTTAATATAGAATTATTTCTATTTCACGGAATAATTGTGTTCTTTCCTACAGGAAGTTATTTGAGTTTTTTTTTCCTTTCCTTCTGGCTCTGGCCATATCTATACTTACCTAGGAGAGAAAACCTAGTGGGTATGAACAGATCAGCTTGTTTCATCATCCTCGATCCAGCAAACGTTTAATTAAGCCCCTACTGTGAGTGAAACACTATGCTAGGCGTTGGATGAAATCCAATCGGAAAATATGATGAGGCAGCACATAGGAGCTCATCACCACCCATTCACTGGATGGGAATCAGAGCATTCAAAGTTAAGACTGCATTCTTCAGGAGAAGTCCCATCTCTCTCTCTGTCTCTGTCTCTCTTTTCCTCCCTCTTTCCTTCCCTTCCTCCCTCTTTCTCTCTTCTGTCTGTCTGTCTCTGTGTCTCTCTGTCTCTCTGTCTCTATCTCTGTCTGTCTCCTGTCTCTTTGTCCTTTCCTTCCTCCCTCTTTCTCTCTTCTGTCTGTCTGTCTATCTCTCTGTCTCTGTCTCTCTGTCTCTCTCTGTCTCTATGTCTGTCTGTGTCTCTCTGTCTGTGTCTCTCTATCCTTCCCTTCCTCCCTCTTTCTCTCTTCTGTCTGTCTGTCTGTGTCTGTGTCTGTGTCTCTCTCTCTCTCTCTCTGTCTCTGTCTCTCTGTCTCTATCTCTATCTGTTTCTCTCTGTTTCTATTTTTCTCTGTTTCTGTCTCTCTGTTTTTCTGTCTATCTCTGTCTCTCTCTGTCTCTCTGTGTCTCTGTTGCTGTCTCTGGCTCTGTCTCTTTCTTTCTTTCTCTGTCTTTCTCTTACTCCTCTCACTCATTAGTGTGTCTATGTTTGTATGTGTGTGTATTTAAGAAGAAAGAAGAGATGGTTAATAAAACATGAAAGGTCCCAGGTTGCTGGGGCCAATTCCATAGAATAGTATTATGAAAATGCTGAGAATAAAGAATGTGTGTGTGTGTGTGTGTGTGTGTGTGTGTGTGTGTGCGCGCGCTAGTGAAGGTCAGTTACCTTCACAGAAATCTATTCACTTTTTGCTGATGTTGCTTAAAAGTCCATGATCCATCCATCACTTTCATGTTGTCTACACTCTGGAAATACTTCTCAACCTATTTCCCTGATAGCAGAATTTTGAACTTTGCTCTGGAGGGGAATCTTTACTTTTATTTTACTTCTTTACTACTTGTGGGGGGCTTCCTGGCCATTGCCAAATCATGACAAGTGGAGAGTCTACCCTCTTCCCTTCTAGTACATGTTGGCTTTTCGCACTAGAATGCAAGCTTTTTATAGTCTGAAACTGTCTTATTTACATATATTTGTATATCCAGGACTTAAAACAATTCCTGGCCTATAGTATGTGCTTAATAAATTCTATAATTCATTTCATTCGTGTCTTTATTCAAGAAATTCTACAAGTTTAATATAGTCATCATGACCACTCTCCTCCCTACCTTCACTTCCAGCACTCCTGGATCCCCCTTGATACTAGCAGGCTCATTCTAACCTTTTCTCCCTACATAAAATCCCCAAGCGCAATTTCTGGTCATCGGCCCCCCATGGCATCCATCTCCAGGACTGCCAACCCTCTTCCCATGTAGAATCTCCTTCTGTGTTTTCGTTCCCTATTAGAGTGTTAATTGAGGTCAAGGACCGCCTTACTTATATCTGTCTCCTCAATGCTTAGCATAGTCTAGTACCAGAAGAACTCTCTATGTAGTCACACAGTTACTTCTATCTGTCTACTCTCTGACTCTCTATCTCTCTGTAGTTCAATTTGGCAATTTTATCAATCACTTGCAATGAGTGACTTACTCTGCTAAGCCCTGGGGACACGGAGACAAAACATGAGACTATCTCTGCTCTCAGAGATTTACTGAGCTCCATTCACTGGGCTCAAAGAGAATTCATTGAGAAGAGATGAATGATTGGTACCGACCTTCTGGCTTCTTACCTGTGTTTGTGTCACACAAGTCCTTTCCTTCAGTTTCTTTAAGCATTTAGAGGAGAGAAAGTTCACTGGACTGTGAGCATTCAATTGGAGATCATAGAGATTGTGGGTTTTTGCTGAACCTTGAAAGATGATCAAGATTTGGAAAGGTAGAAAATAAGGAGAGGACATTCCAAGTTTATCCAAAGGGGGCAGGTATTATGATCTGCCTATAATGAAGACTTTATGATCTTCAGGTTGAATGACTGGAAAGTGCTATTTGAGTAGAATTCAGGGGTCCTCAGACTTTTAAAATAGGGGGCCAGTTCACTGTCCCTCAGACTGTTGGAGGTCTGGACTATAGTAAAAACAAAAACTTTGTTTTGTGGGCCTTTAAAATAAACTTCATAGTCCTGGGTGAGGGGGATAATCGTCCTTAGCTGCCAAATCTGGCCGTGGGCTGTAGTTTGAGGACCCCTGCATGGTAGATGCTACCTGTAGGGGAATAATCAGCAATGAAGTACAAAAGCTAAATCAGCACAAGAAGGTTTGATTCCTTGATGGTGACATGCAATTTTTCTGGTGGGTACTGGGGAGCCATGGAAGAGTCTTAAGCACAATCTTAATATAATGAATAGGATGATATGAGGATGATAGGAGTGGGATGAAATAGGGATTAGAGATGGAAGGCTGTGAATACTGGAAAGGCGATGAGAAATATCATTAAATAAGCAAGGGAGTAAAGGTCAGCGTGCTGGTGGGGAACTGGAATCCACGCTCCAGGGAGAGCAGTCGTGGACAAATGTGTGCGAGTGGATGCTTGGGGGTAGAGGAATAAGGATTGTGTGAGGTGGGAAGGTTTATTAGAAGCAATTATGTTTCTTGAATGTGGTACGTTTTTATTGAGTTGCATATATTAAAACAATTTATAATGTACAGTAAAACATGAAAGCAACTGCAAATAAAGCGCACCTCGGCGTAATCACATGATAAATCTTTTGTGGAGCAGGAGCTTTTCCGAGTCCTGGCTTTCCTAACTTGCATAAGGGGTGTGTATGGCAGGCCTTGTTAATGACTGCACTCCTGGGTGCACGTGTGGATGGGTCGGTTCTTGGAAACCACTGGAACTCCAGATTACCGAAAGGAGAAGAGGAAATTCGCGGAAATTTAGGGTCATTGTGAACTAGTGAGTGAGCGAATGAGTTAATGGGGAAAATTCTCAAGGACTTCTTAAATGCCAGACATGGTGCTAAGTTCTAGGGAGACTGATAGAAAAGGCAAGTCAACTCCCACCTTCAAATGGCTTATACTGTAACCTATTTAACATGTATAGGGCTGCTTGCCATCTGTTATGTCAGATCAAGCAATATATACAAATGAGTTCTGGCTAAGATACTGAGCAGTCAAAGGGGTGGTGAATAGAGCCAGTTACCTAATACTTACTGATACATATTGCTGACCAGAGGTCTGGTAATCTTTTCTCCGGGATGAAAATATACTTTTTTTTGGCCAAGGCCATTGGGGTTAAGTGACTTGCCCAGGGTCACACAGCTAGGAAGTGTTAAGTGTCTGAGGCCAGATTTGAACTCCTGACTTTGGGGCTGGTGCTCTATCCACGGCACCACCTCGCTGCCCCAAGACACCCTTAATGGGAAGCAGCCTCTGTGGATTCTGACATCCGCGTCCTTGGCTGCAACGGAAGGGCCCGACATCTTTGTTCCAAGAAACCACAAGCCAAAACCAATTCCCTTTCCTTCTCAGGCCTCAGTGTTTGCCTCTGTAAAATGGCAGAGGTTGGGCCCATGGATCTCCGAGGTTGTTCCTAGCTCGGCATCTAAGCCCCTTTGGACCTTCTGTATCAGTCTAGGAAAGAGACATTTCTGGCAGAGAAAGAATTCCATGAACCCGATTTTACAGCCCTGATCTTACTTGGATGGGTTCTCAATAGTTATTCCATGAACAGGCTAGAGTTTTTCATATCTCCTGGCTTCTATTAGTTCAAGAGACTCCATGAAAATCAGCCCTGATCAGGGGTAGTCAGATGCCCAGGGAGGGAAGGAAAGGAGAGTTCTTCAGCTCCCTGCCTGCATCCCCTCATCTGCCACAGTGGCCGCTTTCTGCAAATAGACTCTTGGCCAGGGATGTATAAGTGTGTGTGAGTGAGTGTGAGCGTGTGTGAGTGTATGTGAGTGTGTGTGTATGTGTGTGAGTGTGTGTGCGTGTGAGTGAGTGTGAGTGTGAGTGTGTTGTGTGTGTATGAGTGAGTGTGAGTGTGTGTGTGAGTGTATTGTGTGTGTGTGTGTGAGTGTGAGTATAAGTGTGTGTGTGAGTGTGAGTGTGTGTGTGAGTGTATTGTGTGAGTGTGAGTGTAAGCGTGTGTGTGACTGTGTGTATGAATGTGTGACTGTGTGAGTGGGTTTGGCAGCAAAAAGCTCACCTTCCTCTCTTGGAAGTTTTTTTTCCCCCACGCCCCAACTTTATTGAAAGCCAGCCATCCTATTTACCATCGTCATAGCAACACAGAACTTGGGCCCTGATCGGCTGCATCTAGAAAAAAAAAAAAAGAATCATTCCATTTCTGCCTCAGCTGAGTGGGAACCTTCCCACAGCCCCTCTCACACGAGTCCTCCAGCAGCCGTGGGCACGCGGCCTCTCAGCAGCCGCTCTGGCGCGGGACTGGGCAGGTTTCCTGGGTAAGCCCACGTAGGCCTGAGTCCTGGGTTACTATGACAATTGTGAATCCATTGGGAGAGGCTTCTGAGCAGCCCCGGCCTTGGAGAAGCTGGAGGAACCCGCTGGCTCCTCGGCACTTTGGCAAGGAGCTCTCCTCTTGAGTTGCTCCATTTCTGGATATTGCAGAATCCCTGGTTCTTGGGATTAGAAGGGAACCTGAAAGTATCTGCTCCATTCCATATAGGAAAAATAATCTCCAATGTTATGGGATCTACTAGAGAGGGTGTTGGGAGGGAAGGAAAGAGAGAAGGAAGGAAAGGAGGGAGGAAGGAAGGGAGAAAGGAAGGGAGGGAGGAAGGGATAAAGGAAGGAAGGAAAGAAGAAAGGAAGGAAGGAAGGAAGGAAGGAAGGAAGGAAGGAAGGAAAGGAGGGAGGAAGGAAGGGAGAAAGGAAGGAAGGAAGAAAGGAAGGAAGGAAGGGAGGAGGAAGGGAGAAAGGAAGGAAGGAAGGAAGGAAGGAAGGAAGGAAGGAAGGAAGGAAGGAAGGAAGGAAGGAAGGGAGGGAGGGAGGGAGGAAGGGAGAAAGGAAGGAAGGAAGGAAGGAAGGAAGGGAGAAAGGAAGGGAGAAAGGAAGGAAGGAAAGTTGATTAGGCTTTATAAAATATAGAATTGAGACATCCTTGATTATCTTGCTTGTCCTCTATTAGAGACTCTACTGATAATTAATATCTTTTGATTAAACTCTGGTGGTACCTCCAATTAAACACTAACTTCTCTCTCCTTCACATCATATTTCACCCCATATTTCAACCTAACAATAGATTAATTTTTTTATTTCTAAATCACACTCAAGATTTCTATTGAGCTTAAAATCCATTAAACTCTCCAAACAATTTTTTTTTCTGTAAAAAGCAAAACAAAACAAAAACAATAAAAACCAAACTTCTAACCATTATTTCCTCATCTTGCATGTTGTAGAATTAATTTCTTGAATGAAATAAAATTAATTCCTATTAAAGTTCATCTTCCTGAATTTTACATAGACATACATAGATAGATAGATATAGATACTTCCATCTTTCATTTATTGAGTTAATAATCCTTTCCTTCCAGCTTTTTATTATGTCTAATTTTGGTAAATATTCTATTGATGGCTTTATTCAAGTAATATGTAAAATTATATATAAATATATAAAATATAAAAATATATAAAATGTAAACTAATGTTTTTTTTATGTATTAAAACATTATTTGGCACAAGGCCAAGCACAGATACCTCCTGTCTTCTACTGGAGACCCCATTCCATACTGCTATGTAATTGTTAAGAATTATTCTCTAAACGTGACTATTTATCCAACTATAAATCCATATAATTGTTCTGTAATCTGCCTGACATCTTTCCACTTTTTTCACAAGATTTTCAAGAGAAAGTTTCTCAGTGCTCTGCTAAAAATCTAGTCAAACTATTTCTGCAATATCCCATCTGGTCTACCAGTTTAGCAATTGAAAAAAAAAAAAACAAAATAAACAAAAAGTTAAAACAACAAATATTAATCCCTTGAACCAATTACATCTAAATGTTTTTTCCATATCTTTTAAGGGCAAACTAGCCTAGAACACATGGTATATATTACTGCTCCCTTGCTAAATATGTTGCTAGATCCTTTCTTTGGATTTTTGCCTAGTTTTCCATCACCCTTGAAGGCTTTCAGATAGGAAGGACTTTCATTCATTCCTATTACAGTTAAAGAGAAGATGTCAACATTTTAGAGGAAGTCAACCAGAGTGCTTGAAAACAAGATATAATTCAAAATGGGGTACATGACCAAGAGTCCTGATGCCATTGGTTGGTACCAGAGGGAAGAATAAATGGGCCTAGGGGCCGCTAGGTGGTGAGCACCAGCCCTGAAGTCAGGAGGACCTGAGTTCAAATGTGACCTCAGATACTTAACACTTCCTAGTTGTGTGATTCTGGGCAAGTCACTGAACCCCAATTGCCTCAGTCAAAAAAAAAAAAAAAAGAATAAATGGGCCTTATATTTATTTATTTTCTTTCTATTTTCATTCTTCTTTTACTCTTAACTTCCTTTCCTGTCTTCCTCTTTCTCCTGTTCACTCTCTCTGTCTCTATCTCTGTCTTTCTCTGTCTCTATCTCTCTCTGTCTCTCTCTCTCTCTTTGTCTCTGTCTCTCTCTGTCTCTGTCTCTGTGTGTCTCTCTCTTTTTTTCTGTCTCTGTCTATATATTTTATATATATATATATGTTTTGGTTTTTTTTGCTGAGGAAATTGGGGTTAAGTGAGTTGCCCAGGGTCACACAGGAAGTGTTAAGTATTTGAGATACATTTGAACTCAGTTCCTTCTGACTTAGGATTGATGCTCTACCCACTGCACCACCTAGCTGCCCCCGTTCATCTATATTTTTGCCATGTCTCTTTTTCTACCTTCTTTCCATTTTCCCTCTACTTCCCTCTTTTATTTTCTCTCACATTTTTTCTTCTCCTCTATTCACCTTTTATCCTAGGTTCTCTCTTCCTGCTCCTTTACAACCCAGAGCTATTCGCTTGCATGACACAATCAGTGCTTTGCTTCAGTACTCAGGTGTGGTAGAGCGATTTTTTTTTTCTCTTTCCATAGTCTTTGGTTTATTTTACTACCCAATAAATATACTCCTAGATCACCACTTAGTTTCATTATTCCTTCTCCATGAATCAGAACTATCTTCCAACCTACAGAAAAAAAGGTCAACGTCTTTGGGGAATGGACTGCCTCCTCTCTTATCCCAGGTGTACCTATGTATTCTCCTCTTAGCCCAGGTGTACCTATGCGTTCTTCTCAACACCACCGACAGTCAAACATTTCATTGGATTTTTCTCTGCCTGAGAATCCCTAGTTTAGCAACAACTTTTACTTTTTTCCTATATCTTTCAACATCTTTTTTTCCTTTCTTTTTTTTTTAACCTTGGGTTTCTCTGGAAGCCATCTGCCCTTTCTTAGCATGAATAGCATCCCGGAGACAAGATATATCTGACCCTTACTTCAGCCCAGCCAATGGACAAATAACTTTTCCTCTCCCCATGATTTGACTATCTCAGAGCACTAAAGGTAGAGAAAATGTAAAAGCTATGCATCTTCTTGTTTGGATGTTTATTTATCAGATCTTGCTTTGTTTGGAGCCCAGAATACAAAATACAATGGATTACTTTCAGCCAATATTAGACAGAGTTTTCATAATGTTGAACAATTTGCTTATTGTACTTACTTTACTCAAAGCTGCAATTAAACCTCAGTTTTCTACTCAAAAGATGACTGGAATAAAAATAAGCCTTGAAACTAGGTAGGAAAAATGCTCTGGCCTTTTTGGAATTAATTCTTTTAATTATTCAAGCTTACTATTTTTTTTTTTAAAGTCATGTATAATCCTTCAAGTGGGAACTTTTTACATGGCTAGGTAGATGTAGCTGTTCTGAGGTTTGGGTCAGCTCAGGGTTGGCCATGTTAGAACAAGATACTGGGGAAAAGTTCTTCTGGTGTTCAGAGAAGGAACTTAATGTTGAAATAGTTGCAGGAAGTCAAAACTGTGACTAAGGGTATTTTTTTTCTTTTGGCAATGAGTATATATCTCAGTAGGAGCTTATGATGGACTTTACAGAGAAACTAACTTTTCAGGATGTAAAGCAGAGGTAGGGAATCTTTTTTTTTTCTGCCAAGGGCCATCTGGATATTTATACCATCATTTGCTGCCATAAAAAATTATAAATTTATAGAACTCAAGAAGAGGGACATTGCTGTACCTAGCTTTCAGTTCCTTATGGCCTGATTGGTTTAGCAAATACTTTCATGCGCCTTATATGGTTTAAGGGCTGGACATTCTTCCCCTTTGTTATGAGAGACAGTTTATTCCCCACCTTGACCTCAGCCCTCACAAATACAGAGAAATATCCTCAATGGTTGCAGGGGTCCTCAAACATTTTAAACAGGGGCCAGTTCACTGTCCCTCAGACTGTTGGAGGGCCGGACTGTAGTAAAAACAAAAACTTTGTTTTGTGGGCCTTTAAATAAAGAAACTTCATAGCCCTGGGGGAGGGGGATAAACGTCCTCAGCTGCTACATCTGGCCTGCGGCTGTAGTTTAAGGACCCCTGGCTACTGATCCTCTTGGGTTGAAGTCATTGTTATTATCAAGTGCTGAAGGTCTTCTCATAAAGTCCTAGATTCATGTCTCTCCTTCAGTAGTGGGATGCTGTTAAGTCAATTAAGCTGGAACCTTAGTTTCTCCATCTGCAAAATGGTGATAAAGTTCATTTCAATACCTATTTTATGGAGTTGTTACAGAGTTCAAATGAGATATTATATGTTAATGACAATGATAAAAGTATCAGGAAGACTGATTTTTTTTTGTATGTGACCCTGAACAAGTCACTTAATCCTGCTTGCCACACTTTCCTTATCCATAAACTGAAGAAGGAAATAGCAAACTACCCAGTATCTTTGCAAAGAAAATAACCACAAGGAGTCACAAGAATCAGACATGACTGAAAAAATAACTCAAAACAAATACCAGCCTTTAAAGGGATGTGCGTGTTCCAGTCATCCTTATCATCAGTAGTAAATAGCCTTGGTGCTGTGATTTCACTGATACTGGAAACATGCTATTGAGGAAACTCCACCAGTGCAGGTTGGCACTAATTTACCACTTTAGAGAATTTCCTAAATCTCTGAAAGATAAATGATTGCTTCAGGCTTTCACAGCAAGGTTGTACTTGAACCCAGGTCTTTCTGATCTAAAATCTAGTAATTTATTGGCTACACCATACTACCTCTTTCTCTATAATTTATCCATCTAATCTAATCTAATCTATCTATCTATCTATCTATCTATCTATCTATCTATCTATCTATCTATCTATCTATCTATCTATCTATCTTTTGCTGAGGCAACTGGTGTTAAGTGACTTGCCCAGGCTCACACAGCTAGGAAGTGTTAAATGTCTGAGATCAGATTTGAACTCAAGTCCTCCTGACTTCAGGGCTGGTTCTCTATCCACCGCAGCACCGAGCTACCCCTCTCTATAATTTATAATCTTAATCATAAAGATCTGAAGTTCTATTAATTGATCAACCAACAGATATGTTTGTTGATGTGCAAATCCTTGGGGTTGTATAGAAACACATAGATTTTTATATCAGAAACCTGACTTCTGCCCAACAAGAGCTTCCAAATGAGCTGGGGAAACATGACAGACATTTCTGTAAAGATTACCAGCTATACTCCAATGACTCCATGAACTCATTGATTCAGTTGTTCAATTCAATTATGCAGGGTACAACCCATCCCTTCCTGTTCATCCCGTGTGACTCTCACCCGTTATTTTCCATAATTTCAGCATAGGGGATCTATTGATTATTCTGGGGACCTATTTCACTTTCTCTTGATGTCTCAAGGACACCAAGGGAGCCTGCTATCTGACCATTGATTCTCTCTGCTCCCACTACCTGACTGGCCCATCTTTTGTGATTACAGATTTCCTCGAGGACATTCTTGTCTCTGTTTTTCTCATGCAGTCCTTTGTTTAACGACACGTTTCAGCTTGCCTCATCTCAACATGTGTCTTTTCATGGACTTTGGGGTGATGTTCAAGGGTGTGCTCGTAAATGTTTACCAACCATCACTCTGGGGGTGGATGTACAACACACTTTTAAGTTCGGTCGGCATTAACATTTTCTCCATCTCCAGCCAATCAACAAAACAATAAACCCAGCCTTGATTTGTAGTGTGGGCTTATTTCTAAGGAATAAATGCTCCCAAAGAAAACTTAACAATCAGAGATTCTAGCTGACTCCAGAATACTCCTGGGATGTTGGACTTCTACCATCCAGTGTAACTATGATAATTACCAGTGAGGGACACAGGTGGGCAATGCCATTGCAATTCAGAGGAGAGAGAGATGTCTGTGAGCAGCAGAAAGAAAGTGGTTTAGGAAGATGGGCGAATCTGAAGCGTTTCATTTGGGAAAGGACCTGAGCACGACCTAATTACTGCTTGGTATTTCTTCAGGCAGCACTATATTGTCCACAGATGCAAAGGAATCAGGATCAGAGAGATGTAATTGAATAGAAACTCCTGTAAGTAGAGATTGTTTTCTTATCAATTATATAAGTAGCATCTTCTTAAGTGTCCAGCACATAACAGGTGCTTAACAAATGTGTGTTGATTGAGATAATGACATTCTTTATAACCTGAGGAAGGGAAAAGAACCTCTTGACACATCCCTTTTCCATTTCCTACCTTGATGGTGAATGAGGTCATTCTGATTAATATATTGGGTAGGTAGATTCTCTCTCTCTCTCTCTCTCTCTCTCTCTCTCTCTCTCTCTCTCTCTCTCTCTCTCTCTCTCTCTCTCTCTCTCTGTCCTCTTTCTCTTCTCTCTCTCTCTCTCTCTCTCTCTCTCTCTCTCTCTCTCTCTCTCTGTCTTTCTGTCTCTGTCTCTCTCTATCTCTGTGTGTGTGCATGTGAAATAATATTCTGATAATTGAGTTTGATTTGTTCAATCAGCAAGTATTTATATAGCATCTTTCAGGCACCAGGCACTGATATAATTACAACCAAAATCACTCTTGTCATCTAAGACTTTAACGTCAATTAGAGAAAATATCATTTATACATATAAGTAAATAAAAATAATTGTGGAGCAGGTACTAGCAGCTCAGATATAAGGGGTAGGGGCTAGGAGGGATTAAAAATTGTCTTTGGTAGAGGGAGGTGGTCAAAGGATGTTTTGAAGGAAGGTAGTATTTCTTTGTGAAAGAAGGGAGGAAATAGAACATCCCAGCCATTTGCACAAAGACTAGAAGAGGGGAGAAAGCATGATTTAAATGGTGCCAATTTGGAAATGTACAGTAAACCTGGGAAGGTAGGCTAGGGTTAGATTGTGAAGGGCTTTAAATGAGAAAGAGAGGATTTTTATTTTAGCTCAGAAGCAACAGGGAACAACCAGAAGGGACAGTCAGAAAAAGAGTAAAGGCTATGTGATCTACACTGTTGGGAAAAATGTCCACAGTGATGAAACACCTGTCAATCAAAATGGTCCAATTATGTGTCTGAAGCAAACTAATGAGAGCTAGTGTTTATATAGTTTAAGGATTACAAAGCACTTTAGGTGTGTTATCTAATATGATCATGTGAATCATTCAATCTGAGAACTATTTATTAATCACCCTGTATGTACAGGGGAGTGATCGAGGTGCTGGGGATACAAAAGCAAAAAGGAAATAGTTTCTGTCCTCAAAGAACTTACTTTCCACTGGAGGGTTACAACAAACTTAAACTGAGGTTTAAATCTGGGTTCTCCTAACTGAATGTGGGGGCCATGAAATGATGATTTATTATCAGTAAATATTTGATTTGTGTAAATATTTTATGGGCCAGGAATCATAAAAAGTTCTAGGGAGAAAAGGAGTTATGAGTGGAAAAAGCTTAAGAAGCCCTGGATTAGAACATGTAATGGGGAGGAGTGGGCAGAGAACTTGTAACATGTATTATCTAACAAAAGCCCATGTATATGGGGACTTTATATATATATAAAACCATGTAAATAGATAATTTAAACATGAGTCTTTGAAGAAAGTACACAAACTAACAATTAATGAGCTCAGAAAGAGACTTCCTGTAGGAAAAAGAGCCAGAACTCTTCCTTAAAGAACATCAGAGATCCATTCAAGTCAGGCAGACCATATTTACAAAACAGTGGGAGATGAAATATCAAGTTTGGGGTGATAGGGAACAACAATTAGACACATTTTTGGAAGATGGTATTAGATGAAATAAGCTTGGAAAAATAAGCTGGTGGTAGGCTGTGAAAGGGTCTTAAATGCTAAACTGAGGAAACTTTTAGAAGGAGAGGGGCATGGTGGCACATGTTTTGCAAGGTTTTTGGCTTCTGACTAGATCACAGAGGAAAGACTGGAATCTAGGAGTCTAGCTAAGAGTTGGTTGCAATATTCCAGGACAAAGGTGATGAGGGCCTGACCTAGGAATCCAAGAGTGCGCCATGATTTTGGAATCTTTAGACAATTGTATCATAGCCTCCTGGGCTTAGGAAAGACCTTATCAATCATTTCCTTGGTCCCTTCGTTGACAGTAGGAGTGGTGGTCCCTTCCTTTGGCATATGAAGAAATAGGTATAAAGAGATTAATTCACCAATCACATAATTAGCTAACCTAGAAGGAGGACTCCTGACTGATTTCAGTTCTCTTTTCTATATACCCTTCAATATATTCTTTTTAACTATTTCGTATTTCATAATTAATCTGAGCAAAAATCTGGAAGGAGGATCAGACACATAGGCAGAAAAGTGGCCTTATTGTCACTTGCAAAGTTGCAGTAAGAAAAAATGAGAAATGTCTGCTGCAGGAGAATGCTTCTATCTGGAATGGTAGAAAGTAAGATTCATCGTTCTTGTTAAGAGTGTGTGGGGTGGGAATTAGGAAAAAGATGAAGCCGTCTCTATACTCCCCCCATATATTTTCTGAATTATCCAAAAGCTGCCATGGAAAAATAATGATATCCTTTCTCAATTTTTTATCCTCTAAATGGCAATATATGTACCCAGAGATTTATTATTTTGACTAATGAATTTAAGCTTCACATTTGGGGAAAGTTAAAAAAAAAAAAATCTTGTCAGATGCCATTCTTTCCACGCTCCAGCAGATGGCAACTCTAGTCTTCTGGTAATTTTATCACTTCTTGTAAGATTTTGGCTTCTCCCCCTTCTGTCTCCCCCTGAACCTCATCACTATGCATTGTGGAGGATTAGATGGAAACATGATTTAGTGTCATTATCATTCGAATTTCCCCCTTTATCATCTGACTCAGGAAACCTGTTAGAATTTGGGCACCAAAGCCAAAATCATGAAGTGGGCAGAGAACTCAATAATGGGAAGGATGGAAGGAAGGAAGGAAGGAAGGAAGGAAAGAAGGAAGGAAGGAAGGAAGGAAGGAAGGAAGGAAAGAAGGAAGGAAGGAAGGAAGGAAGGAAGGAAGGAAGGAAGGAAGGAAGGAAGGAAGGAAGGAGAAAAAGAGGAAAGGAAGGAGGGAAGGGAAGGAGGGAGGGAGGGAAAAAGAATAGAGGAAGGGAAGAAGGGAGAAAGGGAGGGAAAGGGAAGGAAAGTGAAGGAAGGAAGAAAAGAAGTTAGGCAAAGGAAAGAAGGAAAGAAAGAATAAGGATAATTTAGATTCCTTCATAAGGTTAATTCCCTAAAACTTTTCAGTTTCCCTTAAATGTGTTACCTTCTTGCATAAACACCATTCCCCATTTCCATTTATTGAAAATTAAAATTGATGATAATGATGATAAAGAAAGCTTTCTCTATTCCACATTTGTTTTATGGGGAAAGGACAAAAGTCTCCATAAGAGCCAAATCTTAAGATGAAAAAAAATTAAGAGCAAATCATTTTAAAAGCACCAGGACCACACATGAGTCTTCCCCACAATTGCATCTTCTCTTCCTAAATGGTGCCCACATTTTTCCTTCAGGATTGCTTTGTCCAGCCTTATTTTTTCTGGGCTTTTGAAATTGTTTTTTTTTTTTTTTTTGTTGGTGGTTGTGTCTCCAAATATTGCTCTCTGCCAAAGGAGATAGTGTCTTGGGGCCTTTCCCTGTAGTGTGACTGTCCCCTGTTTCTACCACTTGCCATCTTTAAATCCCCAAGACCACCTCTTATGCTGCAGATTTGGAATCTGATGGCAACCAGGAAAAAAAAAGGCAGAGGAAGGACTACCACCCTTTTTGAGGGGAAAATAAATGGTGATGGGCATTAGCTGAGGGATTCTTCCACCAATTCTTCACTGTGAGGCTGTTATCTGATTTCCAGGCCAGTACTTCTGCATAGTAGTGTTGCCAGGGATAATGGATGGCTTAGAAGGGGCAAGAGAAGGGAATCATTTATAACACATGCCTGAAAATCTTCACATGGACAGGGAGGAGAGAACCTGTAGTTACATGGCTTTCATTTCAGCTCATTTCCACTCCCTCCCTTCCTCCCTTCTTTCCCTCTTTTCTTGCTTCCTTTCTTCTTTCTTTCCTTCCTTCCTTCCTCCCTTCCTTCCTCCCTTCCTTTCCTCCTTCCTCTCCTCCTCCTTCTCTCTCTTTCCCTCTCCTCCTTCTTCTCTCTCTCCCTCTCTCCCTTCCTTCCTTCCTTCCTTCCTTCCTTCCTTCCTTCCTTCCTTCCTTCCTTCCTTCCTTCCTTTCTTCCTTCCTTCCTTCCTTCTTTTTTCTTCCTTCTTTTCCTCCATTCCTGTCTTTCTCTCTTCCTCCTTCCCTTCCTTGCTTCCTTTCTTCTTTCCTTCCTTCATCCCTCCTTCCCCTCTAGAATGGAAGAACCATTCTGACCAGAGATATCCTCTTTAAAAGTAAGAAATGTACAGAAACAAAGAGATGTACACATACATATTAATATAAACATATATACACACATATGTTCATATCGATCATATACCATGTGTCAGGTACTGTGCTAAACACTCAGCTTACATACAAACAAAGACAACTTAAAAAAGCAGTCCCTATTCTCAAGGACCCCAGAATCTAATGTATATAAACAACTATATTCAAACAATATGCATAAAGAATAAACTGAGGATAATGTCAGAGAGAAGAGAGAGAGAAAGAAAATTTATTTAACATAGTTATGAATCAGATTTTATTTTTAACCATCTCTCTTCTTAATAATAGCCATTTATTAGCTCCAGAAAAAGAAACCAAAACCCTGTAGCTTGATTTCAATCATTACCATGTGAGAATCTGACAAAAGTTGGGGGAAGGTTATGTGGCAGATGAAAACAATAACTTTTCCAAAGATCTTATGGGATACCATGTAAGAGAAAAAGATTAGCTTTCTTATTCCTGGCCTCAGAGGCAGAACCAGGAGTAGTAAAGTGGAAGGTGCAAATAGACAAATTCAGGAACGAGATCAGGGAGAATTTGCTAAGAAGTTGTTCATCCTTCATTCTCAAAGACCACTGACTAACAGGAGATTGATGTTAACAAGTAGAACTATATAAAAGTGGAACAGTCTGCTTTGAGAGGGGATGGCTTTCTCTTCATTTGTAGCAGAAGAGGGATTATTATATGTTGGATATATTATAATGATGATTCTTTTTTCAGGTGTGTCTGGGACGAGGGTTTAGGTTCTTAGTCTTGGAACTGTAAACTTTCAAAGTTCTATGAATTTGAATGGGGAAAAAAGAAAGCTATTAGTATATCCACATACTTAGATTCCTTTGGAAACCTCTATATTTTCTATATTTAAAGTCATTATTTTGAGACGTTAATTGGATTTGCCCAAGGGATCTGTGACACAAACAGGTTATTGAGGAATACTGAGGCTTCTCTTAACTCTAAGATTCTGCAATTGTATAAATGGGAGATTTGGAAACAATAATTAAACTTTAAAGTACATTATCATTCATTGATGAGCTGTAGGTCAGAAAAACAAATTCCTCGGTGATCTAGTGGCTAGGATTTAGCACTTTCATTTCCCCATGTATATTCCATTCCCAGTCAGGGAAGCATGTTTACTTGGGCAGCTAGGTGATGCTGTGGATTGAGTACTGGGTCTTAGGTCAGGAGGATCAATCATCCTCATCTGGCCACAGACACTTACCGACTACGTGACCTTGAACAAGTCATTTAATGATGTTTCCCTCAGTTTTCTCATCTGGAAAAAGAAATGGCAAACTGCTCCATTATCTTTGCCAAGAAAACCCCAAATGGGGACTCAGAGTTGGCCGTGGACAGAAGCAAACAAACAAAATCCCATGACTACAAAGCAGGTCAGAAAAGCTTAATTCAAAAGAACAAAGGATTAGAGATAAGAAATATAAATAGGACCTTTGTATGACCAACACTGCAAATCTACTTTTGAGAAAAGCAACAAAGATGGATGGGGACCCAACAGGTAAGCTGAGTCCACGGATCACATGGAGCAATGTCTTTTATACATGCTTTCATTCATAATTGGTTATTGAGCTACCTACCGTGGCCCAAATATCAAGCTAGGCTCAGGGGTCAGAAATACAAAAACAAAGTCCCTATTTGCAAGGCAATTACTGACTACTGAGGAAAATATGTATACAGATAAGTAAATAAAAAAAATATATGATATATTAAATTATTATTATAATATAAATATATATAATATGTAATATTATATATAATATACTATAATAATATAAATAGAATATAAAATATTAAATAAAATATATGTATATGAATATATAGACATCCTTATTTATGAAACTTTCATCATATATATGTGTGTGTGTATTCACACACACACACACACACAATACATCCACAAAAGGAATAGTTAAGTCACTAAGTCAATAACCATTTACCAAATGTCTATGATGTACCAGGCACTTTACTAAGCACTAAAGCAGAATGGAGTGAGGGATTGGGGTGAGGTGGGAAAGATAAGAAACTAGAGGAAAGTAGAGATTCTTAGAGGCAGGAATGAAGTGGAATAGCTTTCCAGTCATGGAACAGCTATATGCCATTTCTCCTGGCCCTGCACATACCATGTAAAACATTGAGACATGTGCACAGAAAAGCAGAAAATCTTAATTAAATTATGCTCATAGTTGTTTTTTTTTTCCTACTCTCTTCTCAAATTTACCAGCATATACATGAGTAGACATTCCCAACCAGGGAAAATGTCCTTCTATTTGAGTGTTCTTAAGAAAATAACTGATGATGATGATGATGATGATGATGATGATGATGATGATGATGATGATGATATGGCAACTACAATTTATATAGGGCATCCCAAAAAATCAGTTAGTTCAATTTTCAGCTGAAAAATTCAACAAGACTTTTATTTTGTATCTAGTATAATACTTTAAGGTCTTCAAAGCATTTTAGAAATATTATTTCATGATCTTCACAACAATCCTGGGAGAGAGATGCTATTATTATTATTCCTATTATACAGATAAAGAAAGTGAGGCAGGTAGAATTTGTGGCTTGTCCAGGATCAAAGAACTAGTAAATGACTGGATTTGAATTCAAATCGTCTTGACTCCAATCACAGAGAAAAAAAAAAAGTGTCAGAGAATGGCCGACCATGTGCCCACTGATCTAACAACTATGCTCCTTAACTGCTTATGACAAATGCTATTAGTATCTTTTTTCCCTTTTCCTTTTTCTTTTCTTTTTCATATTTTATTGAGTATTTTTTTATGTTGCTATTACTTTCCAGGGAGTCTTTTTTCCCCTCTGCTTTCAGTAAAACTCTTCCTTTTGCCAATGAAGAAATTAAGCAAAAATAAAAAAAAAATCCCAGAAAAACCTCAATATATTAGTCATATCTGACATACATGCTTTAGCCTGTACTTTAAGTCTACCAACTAAGAGAAGAAAAGGAAGATGCCATTTCATTATCTGTCCTCCAAACTAACAATTGACTATTCAGTTAATCAAAATTCTGATAACTTTCAACTTGTTTACTTTTATACTATTGTGTGAAATTCATTTTATAATTCTTTTTGCTTAGTGCCATCTGCATCAGTTCATATAAATGTTCCAAAGTTTCTCTGAATTTGTCATATTCATCCTTTTCTTAGGACACAATAATCGAAGCTTTCACAACATTATGCTATTAAACTGTTACTCTATTACTGTGCCCTAAACTAATTTTTTTATTATAGCTTTTTATTTACAAAACATCTGCATAGGTAATTTTTCAGCATTGACCCTTGCAAAACGTTCTGTTCCATCTTTTTTCCTCTTTCCCCCCACTCACTCCCCCAGATGGCAGGTAGTCCAATACATGTTAAATATGTTAAATTATGTTAAATACAATATATGGATACATATTTATACAGTTGTTTTGCTTGTCCCTAGAGTAAGACTTTTGAGACATGGTATTTCATTATAATCATGTACTCCAATTTATTCAATCACTCCCCAGTCTATATGAAGCCAATTTCCTTTTGGTTATTTGTTTATGCAAATAATTGAGGCTTTAGATATTATTGTATATGTGGAGTCCATTTCTGAGTTTCACCCCTTTGGGTTATAAAAGCAGACAATAGGCTTAATACCTTGCTTTTCCTAAAGCCAACCCCAAAAGACTCAATGATGAAGCACAAGGAAATGAAGGAGAATTGGTCTCTGTCTTCCATTGTATACAATTAAATCTTTGATTTAGACTGATGTAGAAGTACTAGGGAAGACTTCCAAAGTGGATTACCTACGTAAGCAGCAGTGTTAGTACATTCAGAATGGTAAGGGTACTTCCATTATTTCCCTCCAAGTCCCAAAAGTCACAGCACATATCTATGTGTGTACCTACAAGGAGAGATTTTCCTTTTATGTGAATTTAGTGAAATTCTAGGTTGTCAACCCAGTCTTGCCTAAAATAGGGATTCTTTTCTTTTCTTTTCTTTTCTTTTTTTTTTTTTTTTTTTTTACTATTTTATAGAAACAGTATTAAAATAAATTATGCTCAGAGTGTGCAATAGAAGACAAGCAGGATATTGGGCTATTTAAGCAAGAGTGAGTTTTATGTAACAAATTATAGAGGAAAGTAATTAAATTTCTTTTGGATGTCAGCTTTGTCTCTGGGTAGAATCCTCAGCCCTTCAGAAGCTGATTCTTAGGTCAGTCACAGGTCTGGGGGTCCACTGAGACCAAGTGCCTTGTTTCTCATTATCACATTTAGTGTTACAGAAATGATTCTACTGGCATCTTTATTAAAACTTGCTTAAGGCTAACATTTCCCCTTGGGGTCTATGATGAGTTTATAGGAATATAAGGAGAATAGGAGATCTGTGCTCATTTATCTCATCTTGGCCCCCAGGCTAATACTTCAAATTTGCTAACAGGTACTTCATCAAAAATTCTATCTTAGCTCTGGAAAGACCACATTAAGAAATACAGAAAGAGCTTTTAAGTGGTATTTTTGTTTATTTATTTGCTTTACTCCCTTTTGGCCACTGTGGGCTCGCTTTATGAAAAATTGCCTCCTTCTATAGGTCAGTGGCGAGATAGCCTCCATAATGTGTCTCTTTTATTGAGGGATGGTATCTCTGTGAGCAGCCAGGCAAATCCAATGCCAGGTGACCATGCAATTCATCGTCATGCTAGACATGCATTAACATGTGGGATATGCTTGTGTGCTTCTAGACATTCAATTCTTTACCTCTATCCCATTGTAGGGCAGTGTACGTGGGCTGATATGCAATCCTCCTTTAGGTTCTGGCTTTCCATCACCTGGCCATATAATCCCATTGTTCACCCTACAGTGGGCAAAACGTCAGTTCCAACTTCCCAGAGAAATCCAGCCTTTATTTCACCATATTTCAAGATAGCCAGAGAAACCCGGGACTATATTAAATCTATCCTTCTATGTATGTATGTATGTATGTATCTATCTATCATACAGTTGTGCTTAGAAAATGCTCCATAATTTCCATTTTATGGATAGGGATATTGAGGCTGTAAAAGGTTGTGACTTTCTTTATGCCTCACAGATCGGAAAGATCAGAGCCAACTTTTGCATCCTTATGATGCTCCATTAAACTATAAGAAAGCCCCTGAAATTGTTTCTTCTTTTACAAGGGTGGAATGAAAATAATCTCTGCAGTACTACATTACAAGATGAATATGATGCTCAAATAAGCTATTATATGTAAAGCACTTTAAAAAATAAAGCATTTTATAATTATTGTTATTGTTATTATTATCATCATCCCATTATTTTTTCCAACTGCCAAAAGCTTTTTTTAAATCTACATATCCAATAGTTCACAGAACATTGCATTTAGTTGGGCTTAAGTGGCTTGCCCAGGTGCACACAGCTAGTCAGGATCTATGGCCACATCTAAACTCAGTTTCTCTTGTCTTCAAGGCCAGGGTTCTATGCACTGTACCACTTAGTTGCTCTAGACATTAGGTTAAAGGAAAAAAAATATTGAGAAATGAGATAAAAATTATTATAAATCCAAATGTCTATCTTTGATGTACCAATAAGTCTCAACATAGTCTTTAATCAGTTGCTTTCTGTGATAATATCAGGAAGATGTGGGCTTCTGACACAGGTATTTTGATGCTTTTCTTTTCCCACAGATTACTCTCTGTACCTCCCATTTCTTGGAAAGTCCATTGAGGCAAGTGAGAGGCTAGGTGAGAAGGGCAGGGAGAGATTGGCGATGGACCCCAAATTCAGTTGATAAAATGGCTTCAGGTTTTAGAGACAAAATC
>NC_067399.1:26775417-26900417 GCF_016432865.1 Antechinus flavipes
GTCTTAGCAGACGTTTCACTACAGCTTAATCCCATCTGCACATCCAGACTTTGCCTATGACAAATTAAACCATATTTATCGAATTCAACTTTAACAAACATTTAAAGTTAAAATAAGGTGTCATGTTCAATTCTTCCTTCATTCCTCAAGTTACAAAGGGAAATGGTGCCATCTTCTCTGGAGCACTCGCCTTTTGCCTTAGAAACCATTAGAGATTATTTTTGCAATACTTATTTTAAGATAGGAAAACTTTGCAACGGAATGTTTTCTTTTCTTGAGCAAATGAATAAGCACCGAGGTTAGAGCAGATGGAATCTGACACAGGTTGGGTTCTGAGCTGAAAGTCTCTTCTGGCAATATTGTCCAATTTAGTAAGGTTATTTATCATGTTTCTTGCTTCTTGAATTTGAATAGTTCTTTCTCATCTGTCATCAAACTGCATCTGATAAAAGCTACCAGTGGGGGTGATCTATCCTTCCCTCCTTCCAGCCTTGAATCATTTTGACAAATACTCTGAAAACATAACACATTGAGGGAATCACAAACTCACTTGAGGCAAGAAACCTAGGGTCAAATTCTGCTTCATATGTAGTCTAGAAGCAGTGATATCATGGCCAAGAACGTTATATGTGGAAGAAAGGGAACTAAGCTAAAATTCTGGATATATACATATACATGTATATATATGTTTATATATATATATATATATATATGTATATACATATGTGCATATATACATGCGTATCTATATATGCCCACATACCCATGTACATAAGGATCTGTGTATATATCTGTGTGTGTGTGTGTGTGTGTGTGTGTGTGTGTGTATACACATATACACATACACATAAATAGAGATGTGAAATGTTCTGACCACTTTAGGAAACAATTTGGAATTAAATCCAAAAAGCCATGAAAATATACACATTTCTTGAGCTATATCTAAAGTTATGTTCCAAAGTGACTAAGAAAGAAGAAAAAAGATTTAAATTTATATTTTTTAAATTATAAAAATTGATAAGAACAAAAACAAAACTTTTGTTGTAGCAAAGACATTGAAATTGAGAAAATGATCATCAACTAGAGAATGACTGAATAAAATATGGCATATGAATATAAAGTGGACATTATTTGCTATAAAAATAATAAAGGATATTTTATGAATTAATGTAGAATAAGATTAACACAATCAGGAGAACAACTTATATAGCAGTAAAATAATGACTCAAGAAATCTGATCAATGCAATAATCAATCTAAACCCCAGGAAATCACTTTTGAAGCCACTTACTCCTAAGAGAGAAGTGATGGACTCAAGGTATAGAATGAGACATATAATTTTCGACTTGGCAAATATGTTTGTTTTACTTGGCTATGTCACTGAACCCCAATTGCCTCAGAGAATGAAAGAAAGACAGAAAGAAAGAAAGAAAGAAAGAAAGAAAGAAAGAAAGACAGAAAGACAGAAAAAAGATAAAAAGAAAGAAAGAACAAAAGAAAGAAAAGAAAGAAAGAGAAGGAGGGAGGGAAGGAAGAAAAAGAAAGAGAGCGAGAGAGAGCGAGAGAGAGAGAGAGAAGAAAAGAAGAAGAAGAGAAGGAAGAGGACTAGGATGAGGAGGATAAGTAGCATCAGCATTAGCAGCAATGGAGTATTAGAATCCTTACAAAGGGTTAAGTCATTTATCTAATTTAGCATGTTACTTAGCAAGTTCTCTATTTAAGTACTCATTGGAGTTCACATTTTTGGGAGACTAACAATCAGGATTCAGTTTGAGATTCACAAGTTCAGTGGAGGAGATTCACAAGTCAGGAACCTACAATCCCACTCTCTCGGAGGAGGAGTTAACCTTTGAGTTCACACCTCTAAAAGAGCATATAAAAGGACAAGCCTCAGCAGGAGTCAGTTTAGGAGATTGAAAAGCCAGAGACTGCAGTCGGGTAGAACTGGAGATTCAGAGAGAGCTGGAGGCTGAAGCTGTCAGAGGCAAAGGATAAGCTGCAAGACCTCTTGGAACCAAGGAGGGAGATAGGCCTCTAAGAAAACTAACTGGGCTATTTTGGAAGAGACTGAACTTTTAACAGCTGGCTGCATTTGAGGTAATTATTACATGAAACAGAAATTAATGCCTCCAGAAGCTCCCCAAGAAACCTGCTCCCAGAAAATGATTATATTTTAGAAAAGAAGAGAACACTACAATAGAGGGTCATTGAAGCTTTTTTTTTTTTAAAGATGTACAGAGAAAACCAGAAGAAAGTTCATGGGGAAAAACAAGCCAGCTTTCAAAGCAATTGTTGGATTTGTTACAGACTTTAAAAATTTGTCAAAAAATACATATTTCACACTATACAAATAAGAACAGAAAAGGGAATTATTCTGTTACTGCACGTGCCTGTCTAGTGGAAGAAACAGTGTTTTCACTTCTCCCAAATCCTGAATTTGCTGAATCTTTATAAGTTTTTGAAGCAGTTGGTGGATGTCATGCATAAAGCATGAATACCATGTATGTAACTCTAAGCAAACGATTTAATCTCTTGAGGACTCAATTTCCTCACCTGTAAAATAAGGAGAGGGGTCTCAATGTTTATAAGTCTCTTCTTGCTCTAAGTACCTGAATCTTTGAAAATGGGCTGGAGTATAAGGATTCCCATGACCCTACTATCTTGTTCAGAGTTTATTTGTAAGACAGAATTTCACAAAATAAATTCATTATTGTATTCCTTAGATGGAATGATTTAATAGGAAACACTGGGATATAGACTACAGGGAAATTCTTAACTCAGTAACAAGCAAGCCAATCATTCAAAAAAGGACTTGGAACAATTAAAACTGAATTCTTAGCATTAATCTTAAACATGTACAGAACATGACTATTGAGGGATCGATATCTTTCTTTGGACCAATTCAGTCTAGTTTTCTCCCTACAAAAGCCACTGGAGCTTTTCTAGCAGGAAATAAGAAAACAGAGGACAGTAGGAGAGCCATAAGAAAAGACAGGGAGAAAAGGAAGAGGAAGATAAAAAGAGACAGACAGAGAGACAAAGATATACAAAGATAGTTTTTGAAATAAATACTGAGAAAGAACTTGGGAAAGGAGAATATGAGCAGCTCTTCATTTCCCCAAGGAAATGGTTGGGAAGTACGGTAGAAAATTGAAGGGGCTTCTCTTTGTGAAAATGAAGACAAAAGAAGAAATAGGAGCAACACCAAAAGGGGCCACTCCTCTTACCAGTCAGAAAGGAAAAGGGAGAAGGCTAGTCTGAACTCAGCGCCCACATTTGTCATCCATCAGAAGGGGTAGTAGCATGAAATCACTGCTCTCCTTATTGGCTAAACAGAAGAAATGCTGTAGTCAGGAGTCCAATACAAATAATTTGGGTCAAATCAGATCACATCATGCTAGTCCTTCCCCTTATATATGTAGCCCAAAGCTGTGGCATTGGCAAGAATATGAAGCATTATCTGTCTATATTGAAAACATAGAGACAGAGGGAATAGTAGTTGAATGAAGTATATATAAAGCAATTAAATGAATAGAAAGACGTCTCTTCTTCTGGTTTCAGGACTATTAATGGACTATCTTTGTGCTTTTATAGTAATTCCATTTTAGAATCCAACTATTTAATCAAGTAACCTATCCCTCTCCAGTTTTTCTAAGAAATTAAATGGTCCAACTGTTGACAGTTTTAGATATGATCTATCACTTCCTGAGTTGGAGGAAACTCAAAAAGACAAGGATTCTTTAGACTCTGGGGAAGGGAAAGGGCAGCCTTAGAAAACTGAATTGCAATTCTATGGACACATTTGAGGAATTCTGAACCATTCTGTTTTCTTGGTGCTGGACCAGCAGATAACATCCTTTCATTTGATCTTTAAGCTCACCATTGAAGCTTAATAATGTCTTGAGAGGCAATATAGTTCACTAAATAAGAATGCTGGCTATGGAGTTAAGAAAACATGAGTTCAAGAATCAGAGAAAGAACACTGGGAAATGAATATGGACTACAACATAGCGTTTCCACTCTGTTATTGTTTGCTTGCATTTTTGTTTTTACCTTCTTTTGTAAATCTTTTTTGTGCAGCAAGATAACTGTATAAATATGTATATGTATATTGTATTTAACATATACTTTAATATATTTAACATGTATGGGAATACCTGCCATATAGGGGAGGAGGGGGAGGGAAGGAGAGGAAAAATTGAAACAAGTTTTTGCAAGGGTCAGTGTTGAAAAATCATCCATGCATATGTTTTGTACATAAAAAGCTATAAAAATATTTAAAAATAATAAAAAAGAAAACATGAGTTCAAATCCATTCTTTGACAGTTTTAAACTATGTAACTTTGGAGAAGTTAAACACCAACCAACTCGTTTTGTGTAACTGACTTGATGATTTGTCCATCTCCCTAAAGTGAAAAATTTCTGGCAAATCTTTCATCATCCTCTGGTACAGGAGAGTTCAACCTGTATCATAGAATACGCTCATCACCAGCCTACGGCATGGCTCATATTTGCTTTTATGAGATGAATGGCAGTACCTAGACAGAAGTGAGATATTGGAGAACTGGGGAATATTGGAGAACCGGTACTATTCTTAGCTCCAACCAACCTGCCAGGTCCAACTTTATGGATTCTTCAAAGTATTAACTTGGCTAACACCTGAAAATTTTAGGCAACTGGTTGAAAGCTTGTAGGTGGCAGAGTCAGGAATATCAGAAATGTTGAAGTCCTAATTCAGTTACAAACTGTTTTTGAATTAAATGTTGTGAAAAGGATTTCTGCTTGGGTCTGTAGTTTATGGGCTCTGAGCTTCTTCCTAAATTGGAGATCCTATGATCTACTGATTCCTATTCTGACACTGACTCATCTTTTTTTCCCTCTTTTTCTTCTTTCTGTGCTTGAGGGAACTTTTGGGCTTAAATGTGGTCTAGATACAGACTTTAACTTTGGCTTGGACAAGATAACAATTCTTAGAGATGTTACATTGTCTTCTGGGCTATTGACCAGCAGCAAGGAGACTCTTGTGCTCCAGAACACAAGACCTTGCAAGTGGTCACCCAAAAGCACAGCTGTAGCTATGCTCATAAAGGAATCACCTCTCCTATCTGAAACCTTCTGTGCATCTCTTTGTAGAAATAGAAATCTGGAGAGCTCCCTTGCACTTGGATCTTAAGCTTGCTTCCTACCTTCCCCTGGGAAGCTTCTGGCAGAGCAAAGCCTTCAATGTGAGTTAGTATAAATGAACTAATGTTGGATTGCTTTGCCAAGCAACTCAACTCATGCAGTCTACCGGCCTATCCTGTGTTACGAGTGACCAGGCCAGCATGTCACGCTCTGGTCCCTAGGAGACATGTCTCATTCTTTTAGTTTGGGGATAGGGAAGCTCTGAAGTGGAAGCTGCTATATGAGGGCAACAAGGATTTGAGACTGCCCTAAGCTGGCTGGGGTCAGAGCAGTGAAGGTATTAAACGCCATCCTAAGAAATTAAAGATTTTATGATTCTATAATTCTTTCATGTGTAATGTTAAGCAATTCAAGACCTCTAATTTTTGAACTGTATTGTTTTGACATTTTATATCGTCTTAAAAATGTGCTCCTGAATATATGATAATATGCTTTTATAGTATTGTTGATGTTAGCTATCTTTGAGAGAAGGAAAAACAGGAATTTCATTACACTGAAAAGTATTTTATACAATCACAATGTTAATATCTTTTCATCTATATCAGACTCTATATATTTGTATTTATTGTACACACATATGTATAAACATATACTATATATATGTGCATGTATATACACAAATATATATATATGTATACAAACATGCACTCCCATATATACAATACATATATTATACACACACACACACACACACATACACACACACACACACACTCACACCCATACATCCAGAAAATAGTTTTAAAACTTTTCTTTCAATTCAAATAAAGAGATTTCATTTTTTGTCAATATAGTCTAATTTGTTGTTTAAAATATTATACAAGGACTAGGTTTGAAGTCAGGAAAGTCTGCTTCCAAATCCCCTTTCTTACCTTTATTGGCTGGATAAATCTCAAAAAGTTATCCTCCCCATGGATTATGATCTTGGTTCATTGAAGGAGTTTTCCTACTTAATGTTTCCTAAGCTATCCGAATCACAGTTGCTTTGTACATTTGTCCATTATAATGAGGACATTAAGACACATAATAATAAATATGAATAAAATCAAGAACTCTAGTATGGATGAAAAATAGATTTCACATCAAAGGAAGAACATTGTTGAAGGGCTGTGGGGGGAGGGAGAGACTAAATTATGAGAGAGAAATGGTAAAAAGGATTTCATCTGGCAAATGTATGACTGGGAAAAAAATTAGGTCTGTCATATATTGAGAGTGAGAGACAACTGATAGATGGTCTATAGGTTCCACTGGCAATGATACAATGTGAAGAGAACATGAAGAATTGCTCAAGAATTCTGGCCAGATACCCTTTTGGGAGGATGTAAATGAGTTAACATAATTCCAGCAGAAATCACTGAATTGTAATTTTCATGGTGGAAGAATCAATGGCTTTGATAGGAAACACAACCATTGGAGGAAGGGATTAAGGGAGGGAAGGGAATAAGCATTTGTTAAGTATTTACTAACTTCCAGTCAGTGTGCTAATCCCTTTACAAATATCTCATTTGATCTTTACAACAACCATGGGGATAAAGTTATTGGCTCCATTTTATTTTTTTACAGTTGAGGAGACTGAGGTTTACCCAATTGAAGAAATGTACTCCGGATCAGTCAGTTAGTAAATTTCTGAGGCTGGATGGGAATTCATGTTTCCCTGACTTCAGGTCAAATTCTCTGTCTACTGGACCATTTAGCTGCCTCTACATCAGCATAAGGGAGATCTAGGTGTATCAGGCTTGGCTCAGGAAGATAATTCAGGAAGACCTAAGTTAAATATGGCCTTAGACACTAGCTATATGGTCATGGGGAAGTCAATTAACTCTGTTTGCTTCAGTTTCCTCATTTGTAAAATGACCTGAAGAAGGAAATAGGGAAACCACTCCAAGTAGCTTTGCCAAGAAAATCCCCCAGAAGGGTCAGACACAAATGAAATGACTGAACAGCAACATGTCAGCATATGATTCATTTACCTGATATCTATTAAATGGGACTATTTTAGTAAATATTGCTTCTTATAAATGTGCCTCCAGAATATAGAACCACTAAAAACATTATTAGATGGCATCCCAATGCAAGAAACTTGTCACTGGGATTGAGAGATTTTCTGATCTTCTTACAGGCTTAACCTTATTTTTAGATAAGAGATGGTGATTGGATTGCTGGCTACTACGGCCTTCTCTGTCTTTCTTAAACTATTCCCCACTACTGTGTAGCTCTTTCCCAGAGCTGTATGGATGAAATTCTTATCAGTCATTGGTTGCTGATATTATAGAATGTCCTTTCACTATATATATGTGTGTGTGTGTGTGTGTGTGTATTTAAATATGTAAGGTTTATAATACTTTATAGCTGGAAAGAATATTAGATATTATTTTATTTAGATCTATTGATTTTACAAACAACAATAATAACAAACTGAGGCACAAAATGAAGAACTTAAGCTAATACAAAGTAGTAGCTACAGAGCCAGGAGAGCTATTTTATGTTCTTGATCCCCATTCCTATGCTTTGTCATATATTTTGTGACTCCTTGCTTGAAGGAATTACACATTAACTAATTAGGTTATTAATAAAATGGGAATGAATTTAGTAAATGAATAGCAGAGAATGGGATGTAGAGGGAAGGGGATGCTATATATTTCAATGAAAGGAGAGAGAAAAGATAATTCAGGAGCCAGATCCACTGCCAGGGTACTTCTCAACAAGTGGCCAGCATTAAGGCTTGGAGTGCCTGAGTTGGAGGATTGAGAAACAAGAAAATAACATCACTTATTTCAAAGCTTAGGCATAGACAAGGCATTCACACTGCTTTCATCTCTTTTCATTATTTTCTTTTATCCCTTTGTATTTTGCTGTGGTTGCCCTCTTTCTCCTTCTTCCTTCCCTACTTTTCCCTTTCCCCCTCCTTAACATATCCCATTCCTCTTTTTTGCCTTTCCCTTCAATGCCTTCTACACTTTCCATTTTCTTCTTCTATCCATTCATCTCCTCCCTCACTCTTTTCTTTTGGATCCTTTTCCCTCCCTTCCCTCTCCCTCTTTCCTTTTTCTTCCTTCCTTCTACTTGCTTGTTCTTTTCTCTCCTTTTCATCTGGCTCCTTTGTTTGTGTTCCCGATATCTCCAGGGGCACAGGGAAGTTGGAGCTGGGCCTAAAATCAGCCTTGAAATATTTCTTGAACACAGTTCTTGAAGCAATTTTCATGCATCACTTTGATTCTTTACTTCTCTAGTTACCATGGTGAACACTGTTAAATCCTTGTCTCTGCCTACATGATTCTTTCTTTTCCCTTATTGGTTCAGGTCAATGCATTTGTCTGTAGTTCAAGGTCTTTGAATTTTAGAATAACTACAGTTTGGATTAACTCCTTTTTCAAAGTAAAAAATGATGGGGAGATTTTTTTTGTGTGTAAACAATTCTTTCTAAGTAAAAGATTCTATAGATTTGTTTATAGGCAGTTATACCCAGAAGCTTTGGAATTATTCCAAAGTTCTTTTAACATATACTTATCAAGAACCTACTGTGTGAAATGAACTCATTGTGTCATTGTCTAGGATATCTCCATTGGAAGAGAACTTATTCAGGAAATTTAGATAGTAATAAAAAGGATCCTGGAATTTGTCACAACACAAGGGTCAAAGAAAGGGGCCAATTCATATATCAATATCTGAGGATCATCCTTGTTCTGTATAAATCCCAGAAGAGAGGGAAACTCCCTGATGTCTGTAATGCAAATTACAGTGGGAGAAATACATATGAACTATGCCTTTGGAAGGACAACTCATTTCCTGTTGAGAAATAGAGGTAGGATTCATAGATAAAATGGTAGTCCATTTGACTTCCTAGTAGAATTTTTTCCCTCTTCATCCATTTTTGCCTTCCATTATTAATTTGAGATTTACTTGGTCATAACTCCACCTAACAATCTAGGTATAGGTGTCAAGACATGTAAAAGAAAGAAAGAGTTATCCCCAATAAAGCTTCAGTCAGGGAATTTCCTGAGACAGAAATCAGAGGAAGAGAACTTTTCTTCCTTTGCGTCTTCCTTCCTTTTTTTCCTTCTTGCCTTCCTTCCCTCCCCACCCCCATTAAGAAGGCAAGCAATTCAATATGTTATATATGTGCAGTCAAGTAAAACAATACATATTGTTATGTAAATCAAACAGACCAAAAAAAAAAAAAAACTCTAGAAAAAAAAGGAAAACAAATAAACAAGTATGCTTCAATTTGTATTCAGAAACCTTCACTTATTTCTCTGGGGATGGATGGCATTTTTCATCATAAGTCCTTCAGAGTTGTCTTGAATCACTATATTCCTGAGATTTACTAAGTCATTCACAACTGGTCATCTTATGATATTGCTGTTATTTTTTACACAGTCCAATTCATTTTGCATAAGGTCATGTAAGTTTTTCCAGGTTTTTCTGCTGTCTTGCTCACCATTTCTTATTGCACTCTAGAATTCCATCATAGAAACACCAAACTCTTTTTCAGCCATGCCCTAATAGGCATTCCCTCAATTTTCAATTCTTTGCTCCCAGAAACTAGATGCTATAAATATTTTTTTGTATATATAGGTCCTTTTACTTAAAAAAAAAATCTCTTTGGGACATAAACTTAGTAATGATATTGATAGGTTGATAATGGTATTGTTAGATAGAAGGATATTCATTGTTTTATAGTTCTTTGGGAATAGTTCCAAACTGCTCTACCAACTTGAATCAATTCACAACTCTACCAACAATACATTAATTTCTCATTTCCTTGTATCTCATCCACCATTGCTCATTTTCTGTTTCTTTTTTATTAGCCAATCTAGTATGTTTGATGCTGTACCTCAGAATTTTTTTTAATTTGCATTTTCCAATCACTAATGACCTTGGATATTTTTAGTATGGTTATGATGGTTTTGATTATTTCATTTGTAATATATTTTGATTATTTTTCAGTTGGGGAATGGTTATTTTATACATTTGACTCAGTTTTCTATGTTTAAGAAATGAGACTATTATCAGAAGAAACTTGCTTCAGGTTTTTCCCCACAATTATGATTGCTAACTGCATTTCCCTCTTTCATATCCCCAGTTATTCAGTTCTCTCTCTGCTTTAACCCTCTCCTCCTCAAAAGTGTTTTGCTTCTAACTAACCCCTCATCCAATATTCTCTCCCTACTCCTACCTCCACTTCTCTCATCCCCTTCCTCTTTAGCTTTCCTTTAGGGTAAGATAGATTTCTATATTCAGTTAAATGTATATACTATTTTATCTTTGAGACACTTCTGAGACACTGCCTCCAGTGTGAATTTTTTTTTGTCTCTTTTATGTGAGATAATTCTACCTTTCCCTTTCAATTTCCCACTAGTACATTCCTCTCTCACCCCTTAATTTTATTTTCTTTTTTTAATATCATCCCTTTACTTTCAATTCACACCTGTGCCTTCTGTCTATATATACTCCTAATTGTCCCAATAATGAGAAAATTCTTGTAAGTTACAAGGATCATCTTCCCTACGTAGGAATATAAACAATTTAGCCTTATTAAGTCCCTTATGATTTCCCTTTCCTGTTTACTTTTTTTTCCTTTGCTTTAGTCCTATATTTAAAAGCAAAATGTTCTATTCAGCGCTAGTCTTTTTATTAATTTTTTTTGAAATTTCTCTATTTCATTGCATTTTCATTTTTAACTTAAAGACTAAAACTTTAGCCTACTCAATTTTTCTTGGTAAATAATTCTTTGTGTTATCCTAAATTCTTTGTTCTTCTCAATATCATGTCCCAAGCCCTCCAGTTCTTTAACGTAGAAACCAATAAATCTTATGTTATCCTTTCTGTGGTTCCTTAAGACTTTTTTTTTTTTTTTCATTTTGACTCCTCGCAATATTTTCTCTTTGGCTTGAGAACTCTGGATTTTGGTTATTAAATTACTGGGAGTCTTCATTGTAAAATCTTAGGAAGTGATTGGTAAATTATTTCAATTTCTATTTTATTCTCTTGTTCTAGAACATTAGGACAGTTTTACTTGATAAAATATTGAAAGATGATGTCTAGATTTCTTTTTTTTATCATGGTTTTTTCAATGATTTTTAAATTATCTCTCCTAGATCTATTTTCTAAGACCATTGTTTCTATTTTTTCATTCTTTAGATTTTGTTTATTTAGTTCTTGATCTTTCATAAAGTTCTTACTTCTATTTGTTCAATTGTAATTTTTAAAGAATCATTTTCTTCAGTGAGCTTTTGTATCTCCTTTTCAATTTGTGCAATTTTACTTTTTAAGAGATTGCTTTTTAAAAAAAATTCTTTAGTGAATTTTTGTGCCTCTCTTTCCAATTGGCCAATTCTGTGTTTTAAGGCATGGCTCTCTTTGTTTTTTTTTTTTTTTTTAACTTCTTTTACTATTTGTCCTAACCTGATTTTTTTAATTTTTTTTTTCATTATTTATGTGTCTGTGTTTGTATGTGTGTGTGTGTATGTCTCCTTTATCAAGCTGTTTACTCAATTTTTTTTATTCTTTTCTTACATCACTCTCATTTTTCTTCCAAAATTTTCCTCTATCTCTTTTACTTGATTTTCAAAATCCTTTTTGAACTTTTCCTTAGACTGAGACTAATTCATTTTTTCCTCTGGAGTCTTTGGCTATAAGAACATTGATTTTGTTTTCTTCTTCTATATGTGTTTTGATGTTCTTTTTCACCATAGTAACTTTTTAAGGTTAGAATTTTTTCTTTCTGTTTTTTGCTAATTATCCCAGTCTATGACAACTTTAAACATCTTGGTAAAATAGAGTTCTGCTCCAGGGTGGAAGGTGCACTTTCCCAAGGCTCAAATTTTTTGTGTAACTGTTTTCAGAGATACTTCTTGGGACCTGTAAGTTTTCAATTCTTCCTGGATTGAATGATCTAAGGAAAAATATTTACTCTTTTCCTGGCCTATGCTCTGGGCTGTGAGTGATCATAAGCATACTTTGTCTGTCCTGCAATTGTGATGAGGGTCCCTACTACACTGATTACAAGAAGCTGTAGTATGGTAGTGCTGTTCCTTACCCTGGAACTGCCACTCAAGACTGTGACTCAGATTCAAATGGACAAATCAACAGAGTCCTGCCCTAGCTAGCAAAGAGATTCCTGTAATCTTCTTCTGACCAGTTGCAGGACTCCCTTACCACCTGTGGGCTGAAAGCTCTGGAAACAGCCCCTGCGCTGCTGATTCCATATGTTTCAAGGCCTATTGCTAGTTTTCTGGGACCTGGTCTATGCTGTTGGCCTGAATTGGACTGCGCTTCCATCTCACTCCTGTACAACCATCCTTTTCTATTGACTTTCTGAGTTCCATGTTTGTTTTTTTATGCCTAGATTTACTTCATTGATTTAAAGCTAAAATTAAATAATGAGCAATCAATCAATTTACTAAGCACATACTATGTGTCAGGAACTTTGCTATGTACTGTGGGTACACAATTTCAAAGATTTCTCCTACCTTAAAGGATCTTGCATTGGGAACCACGTAGACCTTCTTACCCACTTTTCTTTTTTCTTTCTTTTTTTTTCCTGATTCTCTTCTCTTCTCTTCTCTTCTCTTCTCTTCTCTTCTCTTCTCTTCTCTTCTCTTCTCTTCTCTTCTCTTCTCTTCTCTTCTCTTCTCTTCTCTTCTCTTCTCTTCTCTCTCTCTCTCTCTCTCTCTCTCTCTCTCTCTCTCTCTCTCTCTCTAATAACTTTTTATTGACAGAATCCATACCAGGGTAATTTTTTACAGCATTATTCCTTGCATTCACTTCTGTTCCGATTTTTCCCCTCCCTCCCTCCACCCCCTCCCCCAGATGGCAAGCAGTCCTTTACATGTTAAATAGGTTACAGTATATCCTGGATATAATATATGTGTGCAGAACTGAACAGTTCTCTTGTTGCACAGGGAGAATTGGATTCAGAAGGTATAAATAACCCGGAAGAAAAACCAAAGTGCAAGCAGTTTATATTCATTTCCCAGTGTTCTTTCTTTGGGTGTAGCTGCTTCTGTCCATCCTTGATCAATTGAAACTGAATTAGCTCTCTTTATTGAAGAGATCCACTTCCATCAGAATACATCCTCAAACAGTATTGTTGTTGAGGTATATAATGATCTCCTGGTTCTGCTCATTTCACTCAGCATCAGTTCATGTAAGTCTCGCCAGTCCTCTCTGTATTCATCCTACTCTTACCCACTTTTCATGTTAAAAAATATAAACTGACGACTAATAAATTTATGTCTGTAAGCATTGAGTTCATTCCCAGCACAGTGCTAGAAAGGTATTTTATTTCTTCATATACTTTACTACCCCTTCACCGGGATACAAAGACATGAATGAGACAATTATCACCAGTCTTAAGATGAGCTAGATCTTAAAAGCCATCTAATCCAATTTTCTCAAGATTATTCTTGTTCTACACTCAATTATAAATTTAAAACCAGAAGGAACTTTAATGGTCATCTTGGCCAGCCTTGAATTTTACCAGATAAGAAAGCTTAGGCTTAGAAGGTTAAATGAATTGCCTAAAACAAAACTGAAGCTCAAACACAACTCTTCTGGTTTCCAAATCCCATTCTTTTTTCAACTACTACATGGTCTATCTACTTCAAACATTTTATTCTCCTTTATTTTACTTCTACATTTTTCACCCTGACAACTTCATTACCTGATATGAAGATGGTTTGAAATAACTGAAGAAGGAGAGACAATGTAACTCCAAGAGGGCTACACTCATTTCCTGAAGTGATGGAAATATTATAGCAACTTGTTTTTAGAAAGTTGAACAAGAAAGGCTCTCTGACTTTACCAGTAGATACATCTTCCCCCCACAGAGAGAGGAATTCTCTGCCATGGGAAAGGATTTGCTTGAAGACACGTACCCCATAATTCTTGGCCCAACATTGTGATAAGGCTCTGCCAATTTAGCAATACCACTTTAAGTTGCACAGTGGCAAGAGCACCTGACCTGGAATCAGAAAGACCTAAATTCAAATTTGGTTTCAGATACTTTTTAGTTATGTGACCTTAGGCAAATCACTTAAATCTGTTTGCCTCAGCTCTTCATCTATAAAATAAACTGAAAAAGGGAGTGTCAAACTAGTCTAATATCTTTGCCAAGAAAACTTAAGTAGGATGATGAAAAGTTGGACATGAGTGAAACATGATTGAGCAAAAGCAAAATGGTATTTAATTTATTTCTGGGCCCTAATGAAAACCATCATGACAGATCCACTGGATTTAAATTCAGTAGGACCTAGATTCAAATCCTGCTTCAGACAATGGCTAGTTGTATTGCTAGTTGACCCTGGGCAAGTATTTTAATCTCTGTCCCTCATTTTTCTCATCTGCCAAAAGGGGAAAAAATATTGGGATTCAATAGCCTATATTGTCTTTTCCAGCTTTAAAACTTACAAACCTGTGATAATGTAGTGAGATTTTCCAAAACTTATTCCCATGACTTCTAGAATCTAGGGTCATTTATACTCCACAAAAAAAGGATTGTGGGAGGATTTTTGTGGAGATGATAACACAGAGCAACTAATAACTGATTGTTTGTTATGGATAGAATTTCAGACTCTTATTCTTTGGAGCCACTTCCACCCAAAAAAGAGCCCTTGCAAAGTTTGAGAGCCCTGAAAGATCTTGCCTAGAAAATCAAATCTCAACTTTGGAGTAGGAAGTAGGAAACTTTCTTTATGGGTAATGGCTCACCTCCCAATCAAAAGCTTTATAAAACTAGCAATGGATCTTTTCCTCAAATCTGAGAGGGCTCTATATAATTTAGTTTAATTGAAACCAGACATACATCCTAAATTTGTTTCCTCTTGTTGCTCATCTCTTCTTCACACATATGGTTAATGACTCATGGGCCCTAAAAAAAAAGAGCAATGGACCTGCACCAGAAGACCTGGATTCAAGCCATAATCCTGACACTTAAAAACATAGAACTGGGGGCAAATTATTTGGCTTGATGATATCTTTATTTTTAAGATAAGAATAATTACAATGATAGAATTAGAAAGATAGAATAATTAGAATAAACAATCTTTCAACAATATAAACAATCTATAACAATCTATTTTCAATGAGGAAATCATTTTGTATGCATTTAAGCATTATATTGTGTGTTATAATAACAATAATATTAAAAATGACAATTATCTTCTATGTCTTTCTTTCTTTTTTTAATCTCTTCTTGGAGGGACTGTACCTCAGATTTTGTTAGTAGAGGTTATTCCTGGAAGAGGGAAATTCCCCATCATTGTTAGTTGGAACTCTATAAGTTATAGTTTTACGGAATTGTCAGCCATGATGCTGAGGGATAAAATAACTTGCAAAGGATCCCACAGTCTGTGTTTGAGGCAGAACCTCACTCCAGGCTCCAAGGCCACCTCTCTAACCATTAAACCATATTATCTTTAATGCTGCTAGTGTAGATTATTATTATTGATGTTATTGTTGTTTTATTATCATTATTAATTATCCCTGGCTAAAAATAAGCAAGATGGGAACTAGCTCAGCCAATGAGCGATGGTAAAATGAATACTATTTGCATTTTTGGATGCATTTCAGAAATACAGACGGAAGTTGTTATTTTTATAATTCCATATCAGAGATAGTGTTAATATATAATGTGTGAATCGTGAATGCAAGGCTGAGCTTTGTCCTAATTAGCAGGGCTATAGCAGTTGTCTACGGGAAGTACTTTAAGACTATAACAATGCAATCTTGCTTTTCATGTGTTCAGTTTTTTCTGGGTTGAGGTACATTATCTTGGATAGAAAAATGAGCTTATTTCTCCAAATTATCAAGCTTCACTTATTTTCACATTTACATACAAGCTTTTATGTGTCCCGGTGTTATTGTTGTTCAGTCATTTCAATCATGTCCATCTCTTTATGATCCCATTTGGGGTTGTCTTGGAAAAAACACTGGAATGGTTTTCTGTGTTCTTCTCCAGCTCATTATACAGATGAGAAAACTAAGGCAAACAGGTTTAAGTGACTTGCCCAGCCTCACGACTAATCAGTGTAGAAGACCAGATTTGAACTTATTAAAATGGTCTTCCTGACTCCAGGACTTGTACTCTATCCACTGTGCCTAATAAGCGCCCTAAAAATTCATTTAAATTCCCCTCTAGTTTCTCATTGTGGTCTAGATATGGCCCAGGATTCTTTCGAAGAATCAGAGAAATCCAATCAGATTGGAACTTTGGGTAAGTGGTTCATTACAGCAATATATGAATGTCATCCACTAAGACATAGAAGACTCTCATTTTGTGTTGGTGAAGAGATTATCCACATCCAATGAAACCCCAGATTTGTGAAATACAGGAGTGATATGTCGTTAGTAGAAGTGAAAGGAGGATGCACACTATGGTAAACCAATGGATTATGAGTCTGAGGAGTAAGGGCAGAACCTCCTGGACTAGCTGATATTAAGGACTTGAATATTCAAAATTCATGATGGTAACCCAGGTCAAAGAATAAGAAAGCAAAGAGAACAACAAAGGACTGTATTATATCATCAAAAAATCTTATAGTTGCACCGTTAACTCAACTCTGGCCTGAACAAGAATCCTATCCGTTTTTTTTTTATCTTTCTTAATTCTGTCCTCTGCATTAGAGACAAAGCTGCTCCTTTATTTTAGAAAGTGATAACAGAGACTCAGAAATAAGAAGATACTTATCTAAGGTCTCAAAGCAAATTTGTGACACAGCCAAGCTGAGAAGTCAAATCTGCTTATTTCAAAGTCAAGTGTCCTTTAAAATCTATTACCTGTCTCTATCATTACATGTTTTCTCTGTCTCCGTAAGTTCCTGTCTGATAAGTAATACTCATGTTATCCTTGTGAAATCACTTAATCTATCTGACCCTGTGAAATTAGATTGGGTTCAGTATACTCTGAGGTTCCTTCTGGGTTTGGTTATATTTATGACTTTTTATCTCTCCTGGGGCTTGATCTCAATATATTAAATATCATGTGAGTCATAAATATGGGGCTATTACAGACATTAGCTACAATATGTGTACACATCTTATGTTATCTTTCTTGATTATTTTGTTGTTGTATGATGACCAATTCTTCATTATCCCATTTAGGGTTTTCTTAGCAAAGATACTAAAGTAATTTGACATTTCCTTTTCCAGCTCATTTTACACATGAGAAAAATAAGGCAAATGGAGTTAAGTGCTTTGCCCAAGGTCACCCAGCTAGGAAGTATTTGAGGCTAGATTTGAACCCTGGCATTCTTGACTACAAGCCCAAACTTTATCCACTGTACCACCTACCTGCTTCTCAACACCAATAACAAATCCTGTTTCACTATTATCATCAAAGTCTCTTGGGGGTAAGAACCAGATAATATTTTTCTTTTTGTTTACTGAAGTAATTAAATAGGATCAGAAAACACTCTGCAAGGATTCAGTTAGCCATTTAATGGCAATGATGGTTATAAGGTCATAGGATCACAGGTTCTCAATTCCTTCTTTCCCTATAACCAAACTAGTCTTCTAACTTCGATTATCTCTGCAAACATCCTGCAAACTGGTGAGATGCTGACGTTCCTCAAGGACAGGACTCCCCTATTAAAACAACAACAACAACAAAGCTTTAGTAGCTTCCTGTTGCCTCTAACATAAAATTCAAACTCTTGTTTGATATTTAAAGCCTTTCACAATCTTCTTCCAAATTGACTTTCAAGATTGATTTCATCTTTTCCCCCATAATGCACTTATTATTCTAGTCAAATTGGCTCACTTGCTGTTCCTGAAAAAAACTTGATCTTTTGCCTCGTGGACTTTTTAGACAAGTATTTCCTGATGTCTGGAATTCTCTATCTCCTCAAAATTTGCCCCTTAGATTCCTCAGTGCCATCCTAAGCTGAGCCATCCTACAGCTCTACCATGGTCATCTTTAAATATTGACCATCTGGAATCAAATTTAGAAATTTTGATGTATTTAATCTAGATATTGTATCTAGATTTAGACGTGCTTATTCTTAAGTATGTTATTTCTTTCAATAGACTGAAAACACCTGAACAATACAATCTGTTTCCATTTGATCTTTCTTAATCTGTTCTAATTTCTGTTATAATGTCTGACAAATAACGGCTGCTCACTAAATACTTGTTGGATTTAAATTAAGACTGGGTTCGCATTTGGGTTCTAATATTCATAAGCTATATGATCTTGGGCAAGTCCCTTAACTTTCATGTGTCTCAAACATTTCTCAACAGTTTCAGTCAATCAATGCAAGATTTTTAAGTCATTTGCTCTATTCCAAGCCATTGGGACAGAAAAGCCAAAATGAAATAGCTTTTCCCCTCAAGAAGCTTTAACTCTCCTGGAAGAGACACCTGGATATATATTATTTTGTACAAACTAGGCATATATACATACATATATATATATATATATATATATATATATATATATATATATATATATATATATATATATATATATATATATATATAATTATAAGGGAATATGGAGGGAGAAAGAAGCTCACCAGCTGCTAAGGGGATGAGGAAAGATTTTCTATAGGAAGCAGAACATGAACTGACAATAAACATTGGTAGAGGAATTTCCCACATGGCTGAATCCCTAAGATACTCTTTGTGTTTGCATATTCTGATAAATCTCTTGTAAAGCAATATGTGCTCATTCAATCAATTCTGCTGTTTTCACTGATCATCTGATCTGCCAACATCTCCCTGAATTTTCTCAAGCACTGAGAGGAATGTGTTTGCCAAGGGAAACATGATGTTTCCTAGATTTTGTTCAAAATGAGGATATATTTAGGGCAGTATAGAGGCAAGGAGCCATAGTCACTGCAGAAGACAGCCTTCCATCTTTTGTGTCCAGAATAGAGGAAAGGAGGCAGTAGAATTGAGAGAAAAAGATAAAGTTCAGTGCATTGAGGGGGTGAAGGACAGTATTCAGAGGGAAGCTTGCACTCAGGGGACCACCCCACTTATCTGATCCATAATGTAGTAAACATCAAAGGCAAGATTTAAATCCAAGTCCATTGGAAACCTTTTATATGACCTTTTCATGTGCTATAATAATAACTCGGTAACTAGGTGCTACCGTGGAGAAAGTACCAGTCCTGAAGTCAGGAAGATTCATCTTCCTGAGTTCACATCTGCCCTCAAATATTAGTTGGTTGCTTCATCCTGTTTGCCTCAGTTATCCTTCTATAAAATGAGCTAGAGAAGAAAAGGGCAAGCCATTTTCGTGTCTGCTAGAAAACCCCAAATGGGTCACTATGAGTAGGACATGACTGACCAAGAACAATACCATAATAATGACTAGCATTCATGTAGTGCTTTGCAAAACACTTTCTTCAGAAAAATCCTGAAAAATAAACATTTTTTATGATCTTCATTTTAGAAAATAGGAAACTGTTTGGAACAAAAGGGGGACATGACCTGCTGCGGGTCACACAGCTGATTAGAGCTGAACTCACATTTTCCTAACTCTAGAGCCAACACTCTATCTACTTAGTCTCATTCCTATACACTTAATGATTCTGAAGTAAGTTTATCTGGAATGGAAAGATATCTGGCAAACATAGCAGCATTTTGGTATAACCAAAGGCATTGCAGATATTTATATCATTACTTTAAATTAAACAGCATGCTTTATACATCATTTTTTTTTTCAACTCTACAATAACAAAGAGAAGACAGTGTGCAATGGTGGGTAGGGTGCTGAGCTTGGAATCAAGGGAAAAAATAAGTTCAAATCCCACTTTGGACACAGCTACTTGGTATGTTGAATGGGAATTTGGGTCTGGAATCAGTAAGAGTTCAAGACATCACTACTTAGACTAACTATGGGCAACTTAAACAGAGTTTGCCTCAATTCAGTCATCTGTCAAATGAAAAGATCAACAGCATGTGTCTCCTGATATTGGGTGAATTAACTAAGATAGCATTTGTGGGAGAAATAGAGCCAAGATGGTAGACTCACTCATGATATCCTCCTATCTCTCTCCATATCTTTAAATAATAATTCTATACACATTCTAGAGCAGCAGAACTCACAAAAAGATGAAATAAAACAATTTTCTATCCCAAGTCAATTTAGCAGCTGAAAAAGTCCCTCACACTTGGATAAGACTGGAACACAGTCCAGCTCAGTTCAAACCCACCCATCCCTGGTCCTAACAAACCAGTAGCAGACCTTGGGAGCCAATGAATCAACAGCAGCAATGGCCACTGCTAGAATTCTCAGCCCGCAGATGGTAAAGGGGTCAAATAACTGGTCAGATGGAGATCACAGGGGATCTCTTTGCTAGCACTGAGGCAGGATTCTGTTTCTTTACCATACTTGGATCTAGGTCTCAGTCCTGGCTAGCAATCCCAGGGTGAGGAGGAGAAATAATATATAAAAGCTTGTGGACTCAGTAGAGCAGGGACCCTCCTCACAATTTCAGGGCAGAAAGAAAGTGCTGGTGGTCTTTTACAAAATATAGCACAATTCAAGAGAGAAGTAAACATCTGTCTTAGATTATACTATCTTGGAAGAAATGAAAATTTACAGATATCGAGAATTATCAGATAGCAGCTGTTCAAAACTCCTGAAGCTTGCCACAGTGTACCTTCCATCATGGAAGGAGATCCTTACTTTAACTAAAACCTAAATATCAAGAAATAGGCTGGGAAATGAACAAACCATAGAAAAGATTCTAATCATAGAGAGCTAATATGGTATAAAGATCAAACACATATTCAGAAGAAGATAACAAAGTAAAGTTCCTATATCCAAAGTCTTTAAGAAACATCTGGATTGTTCTCAGGCCATGGAAGAACTAAAAACAAAAACAAACTGAAAATCAAAAAAAGTTAGAGAACAAATGGGAAGAAACAAGAAAGTGATGCAAACATTCTGAAAAACGAACCAACAACTTATTAAAGGAGATGAAAAAATATACTGAAGAAAATAACACTTTAAAAAACAGACTAAGTCAAATGGGGAAGAAAGCACAAAAAAATCAAAAAGAAGAATGCCTTTAAAAGCAGAATTAATCAAATGGAAAGAAAGGCATAACAATTCACTGAGGAAAACAAAACAAAGCAACTTAAAAAGTAAAATTGGACAAATGGTAAAAGGAAATAAAAACTCACTAAAAATTCTTTAAAAATGAGAATTGAGCAAATGGAAGCTAAGAATTTTATGAGAAATCAAGACCAAACAAAAACAAAATGATGAAAATATAGATGATAATGTTAAATGGCTCATTGGAAAAATAACAAAAACAACTGTCACGGCTGGCTTGGGATTTCCAAAGAGAGATCATTTAAAAATATTGGCCTATCTGAAAGTCATAATAAAAAAAAAATAGGCATTGTATTTCCAGAAACTATCCAGGAATATTGCCCTAATATTTTAGAACCATAGGGTAAACTAGAAATGAAAGAATCCACAGATCACCCACTGAAAGAGAACTCAAGATTTAAATAAAATGGATATTATTTGTGAAGCCCATAGCATAGTGCCTGGCACATAGTAGCTACTCTATAAATGGTAGCTATCTTCATCATTTCCATCATTTTCTGTTCAATATTATCTCAGTTTCAACTATAAAATAGAGTTTGGAATCCTAAAGTCACTTCTAGCTCTGATGTCTGAGTACTACATATGTTATTGTTATCATTATTTGTTTATCATTATTGTTAATTAATAATTATTAATAATTATCGTTATTGTTATTTGTAGATGAAGAAATTATAGTCAGAGATTTGGAGCGATTTGCTTATTATCCTACAGGTAGTCAGCACAAATTGTAAGATTTGAATCTAGATCTTTTTAGTATCTAAGTATCATCCACTTTCTTTCCATTATACACTTCTGCTTTACAATAGAAAATGTGTCAAGTATATGAATATCACTTAAATGAAAAGCTCAGCTACCTGAAACAAAGAAGAAAATAGGAACTGGGTCCCAAATTATTTCCAATAGGTAATGTAGTTGTCACAGGCTTGGGTGGAATGTTTTCATCTGGTATTCAGAACCTAGTGACTGTGGCTGGAAGCTTCTATCTACTGAATTTGAAACATTCTAACACCCAATGGCCAGTGGTACTGCCTGAAGCACACACACTGACATCAATCCGCCTGATAGGGAGGAAAGAGGCAGAAAAAGAGAGACAGGAAAACTAGATACATGAGGCTGAGGATATTAAGAGTCTAAGTAGACGTCCTCAAGGGCATCACTGGGCTACAGCCCAATACAATAGTGGAATATCATCATGAAACCCTTGAATCATCAAGAAAAGGAGCCACCATAATAACTATTAGCTCTTTCTGGCTAGACCTTGTAAAATACTCATCTTTCATCCTCATGACAGCCATGGGATGTAGGCAGAAAAAGTGTTATTATAAACCCCATCTCATAGATGTGAAGTGCTCTGGATGTCTTAGAGTGGCACATAAATATTAGCTATTATTTATCATTTCTCTTTTTATTGATATAATGTAAAGGACTCGTAAGATCATAGATTCAGAGTTGGAAAGAGACCCAAGAACTCTAATCTTGATCCTTTAAAGGAAACCTTGGAGAAGGGAAGTCATTTGCTCAGTGTAAATAATAATAATAATAATTTTAATGATATCAATTATCATTATTATTGATAAAATTGTTAATAACTTACCAATATTGCACTTTGGAGAATGGATAGAGCCAGGTTTGATTCTGCAAAGACCCCAGTTACAGTCAATTCTTTGGCACATTGGCTATGTAACCCTGGAAAAATACACCTCTCAATACTCTATACCAATAACATTAAACACAATTAGAAATGGGAGCCACTAAATCATCCATTATGATCCCTGAAGACTATATATTGCCTTAGCAAAAAAAAAAAAAAAAATATATATATATATATATATAGATATATAGATATATAGATATAGATGGATATATAAATTAAGTAATAAATATATAAATATGTATTTATATGTACATATTTAAATGAATATAGTTTTGTTTATGTTGTTTACATTTCTATATGTAAGCATATACACACATATTTAAATTAATACAGCAACATTAAAATCAAATAGGATTTTAATCTAATTTGAGTCATATTTGAAAGTATTGTGAGCCACATGTTCAACACCCCTGCTCTAGAAAACGCCCTAGAACTTTGTAAGTTAAAGGGAAGATGTATAGTTGCATTAGTAGAGGGAGTTTCCCCACTTGGGAGTTCAACATATCAATGAAATCACAGATTTAATTCCTGTTGCTTTATTGCAATTCAAGGTTTATGTAATTGTTTATATACATTATTGCTGTACATCAATACATTGAGACAGAGATTAGAGATATCCCCATTTTATAGATGTGAACCCTGAGCCCCAGAGATATTAAATGATTTTCATAATGTCATGCAACAAACCAGTGTCATAAGCAGAATCTGAACTAAGTAATTTTGTCTCCAAGCCTAGATATTTGATTACTCCATCATTCTTTCTTACTACCATGCTGTATTGTTGTTATTATTGCCATTTGCCCTTCATTCTCAAAGAGCACCATGACATCAGGGAAGTGCTGCCATGACATGCAAGTGAATTGGATTTAAGTGATGGAGGACTGAGTAAGGTCACCTGTCTCACTTTTCCCTCCAGAGACATCTGGATCTATTCCTAACCTATAGATCAGGATGACTGGTGTAGGGCCTGTCTGAAACTTCCAAAGATATCTTGGGGCTTATGGGCTAGGACCATGCTTTAAACCCAAGTCACTCTGATTTGGTCAGTATTTGGGTCCTAATTCTCTCAGAGTGAATATAATAACAATTGTTTGTATTTTGACTAGAAATCTTAAGGGTCTTCCCCTTTTAGATTAATTTTCTTTGTTTGTTTGACTAGGTAAAAGAGGCCTTTCTCTGCCTCATTTCTCACTGATTAGACCTTATCTCAGTCAAACTGAGACCCGTTAATGAATTTAGCTTAAAAGGATCAAGATTTCTCACACCATCCAGGGCCATTTCCTGTCATCCTGATCTGTATCTTGCTACTGGACCCAAATGGCTCTAAAGAAGAAAGATAAGTTTGGGGGAGAAAGTGAAGCTGGAAACTTTGCCCAGCCCTCCCTCACTTAAACCCAATTCACTTGCATGTCATGGAATCACCTCCCTGATATCATGGTGCTCTTCCAGAACAAAGAACACATAACTACCTTTGGTTAGGAGTTGGAGGAGATTGACTGGGACCAACTGGGACTGGAAAGTTGACATGAAGAATACAAAAGACCAAAAAACCAATTTTCCAATGATGTTCATTTTAAATTAAAAGGAGTCTTACCATGTCAATGGAGTATTCTCCAAGCCTCAGACTAGGGTCATGAAAGGGGGTCATTTTCTAATGACGTGTCTAAGTGAAGTTTGTCTAAATTTCATTCTCCGGTTTTAGTAATTGGCTTTTTCTGATTCACAAGAACAAAAGCAAAATTCCTTTTGCTCCCCTTCTCTGGAATTTCCCCCTAAGCAAAGCCAAAACAAGAGAGCACATTTAGTATAGACCTTTGCTCTGATCATCTTTACTCCACTCAAGGGCAAGGCAGTGCTTCATTTGCACTCTGTCAGCCAGAACTAAGAAGCATGATCCCTTTGTCCATTAAAGAGCACAATTCTCCTTCTCTGACCCCATTTGTGGATTTTTGTGGGAAGAAATGGATTCAAACATGAGTCATTTCTTTACAAGACTGTTCTAGTGAGTGGAGTAAAGCTATCATAGTTCTCTCCCTATAGCAGAGAATGAATGTTAAAGTGTTCAAAGGAGGAATAGGTGAGAGGATAAAGATGAATCATCCCAGAGAGCTCAGAAATGGAAACAGATGAGTGATGTTTCCATTTCATTGTCCTTGTAAATAAATGGATGCCTCAAGGATTCCATTTGCTCTAAGAATTGATTGGTTTAAAATAATACCTAAGCAATAGAAATGTTGAGGTGTTTTTGAAGAGACTTTTTTTTTTTTTTAAAGAAAGGGGTAGATTTGGTGGTAAAATATTTCAGCTCCAACATTCATAAGCAAATATTCTTGGAGAAAAGCAAAACACGATATTAATCAACACAAATTTTCAGATACTTTCCATGTCTCAGGCACTTTGCTAAGTTTTAGAGGTACAAAGACAAAGAAGAAGCCATTCCCACTCTCAAGGAGCTGACATTCTAAAAGGGAGCCAATGTACCTACACGGATACATACATATAAATTAGATATGAAATGACCTTAGTTTAGTTTTGATAAAACTAATGGTAGTGGATAGGGGTAGGGTCAGAGTGGGAGAAAGAACAAGACAGACCTTCTGCAGAAATGGTGTTTGCTTTTAAATAAAATAGATATGAGCTTGTAGAAACCTGTCTAAATCCAAGATAAGGTTATTCTTCTAGCAAAATTGCAAAGGATATGAAATCTTGATTGTGTTTTGCTTCCCTTTTCTTTCTCTTCTTCCTAAGATGATTTCCTCTAGTCATCTATCCCAATAACCAATTCCTACATTTTCTTTGTGGTTGTTTTTTTTTTTTTTTTTTTTTTTTTTTTTTTTAAACCTGATTCAAACCTGCAACCAACAAAGGAGCCTATACATGTATTCATGCTAAAGTATCAAGGCTTTCTTGTGATTATTTATTTGATTTATCTAATAATATGCAATCATTCTTTCAGTGATGACAATCAAGGAATGAATCCCTAATAGTTGAATTTAAGACTAAATGGAAAGAGACTTTTTTGCTTGGTTTTGACAAGGTTGTCCTTGGTATCCCTGGGACATTTGGTATCCCTGATGTGAACTCATTGAACTCATCAAACCATCTTTGCTTGGAGGTTAATGCATGCTTTCAAAACGAATTCTGAAGAATAAATCAGTTTGCAAATTTCCAGACCTGGCAGCTTTGACCCTTTATTTCCCTCTCTGTATAATAGAATCAAGATTCTCTAAGGTTGCTTCTTCTGTGAAAGATATTGGAACCCACATAGAAAGGAAAATCTATAATCTCATTGCTTTCCATTGTTTGTTTGGTTTCCCTCCAGTTATGCCTCGTTTTGCGGAACAAGTGGAGGTGGCCATTGAAGCTTTGAGTGCCAACGTGCCTCAGCCCTTTGAGGAGAATGAGTTCATTGATGCTTCTCGGCTGGTGTATGATGGAGTTCGAGACATCAGGAAAGCTGTTCTCATGATTCGGGTATGTAAGCAGCTGGGAGAACAGAGATGAAAATGAACAGAAAGCAATTAGCCCTATTTAGGACTGGAAGAGTTAACCCACTTTTTAGTTAAACTTTTTAACCTTTTTGATTGTGTATATTTGGAAACGAATACCAGTTGGATAGTTTCCCAGATTTAGCATCGACAATGGTCTTTTAGCTACTTCCCAATGAATAGGAAAAGCAGAGGTGCCACTGGTTATGCGCTAATTGAGAAAATGGTACTTTGCCTTCCTGAGTGTTCATTTCAGGCTCTGTTTTCAAGTGATCTCTCCTCCTGGTCCCTTCTGCTATATTCCTTCACAGCCCTTTTTGCTTCCATCAAGATGGGCCAGAGAGGTGCCCCTTTATTGTTTTCACCTGCTTTGCTACTTTCCCTAAAATCTCCACAGAATTAGGATTTTTTCCTAAGTATTTAGGTGAGGGTCTTCTGATTGAATTCCCCCTATCCTTTCCTCACTTCTGGCCTCTACCAAATATATCTTTTGAATAAAGAGTCTTTGTAAGATTCCAGGCAAACTCTGTTTTCCATTCAGGAACACTGGACTCTGTGTGTCCTAATCCTTCACACCTAACAGCCTATTTCACCTTTCAAAGGCATTTGGAATACATTGCAGCAAGCACTAAGTGGGAGGATCATAGATTTAGAGTTGAAAGGACCATGGAGTCTTTGAGTCCAGTTACTTCATTTTACTGATGGGAATTCTCAGGCAAAGAGATTGTGACTTGTACAGAATCCCCAGATTGTGTCTGAAGGGAGAATTGAATCCAGATCTGATGATTCCAAGTGCATTCATCTGTTTCACTACATTTCCTCTGGTCCGTATCTAGGGAAAGATAACATGCTATAGTAGAAATGCTATGGGCTATGGCACAGTAAAAAAAGAGACTCATTGAGAATTAAGGGACCTGGATTCAAATCATTTCTGATGTTTATACCTGTGCAAGGCAATCACTTAGTCACTCTGTGCCTCTGTTTCCTCATCTGTAAATGAGGAGCTTGAACTAGATAATCTAAGGATCTTCTTTATTTCAAGATCAATGTGCACAGTCAGTGGAGAACTAATTCAAGTCCTATTTCTGATGTATTAACTATATAACCATAACTAAATAAATTCCTTGAGCCTCATCTGTTTTTTTTTTTTTTAATACTAATACTTCACAGGTTTGTTGTAAGATTCAGATAAATTATAGTAATGTCAGTAAAACACCTTACAAATCTTAAAGGACTATGGGAATGCCAACTAATGCTATCATTTTTCTTTATGTTTCCCCAGGATATATAATCCATAACAGTCATGTTTGTTTGTTTGTTTTTTAATTCATTCATTCATCCATTAATTCATTCATATGGCCATATCAAATCTATGTGAGGTAGACAGAAGTGACATTATTAGACCCACTTGATAGACAAGAAAACTGAGGCTGCTAAATATGAGTCTTCTTCAGCTACTTAGGGGCATGCAGATACTTAGTTACAGAATGATGCCCCAGGTCTTGTGATTAGCCAGTCAAATGTACCATACTGCCTGTAGTAAGGTTCTCAGTGGGATAAAATCCTTTCTTTTACACAGAGATATATCACACTGTGCCTTAAGGACTTCCACTCCCAATCTCACGTCTTCTAATAGGACTTTGACTTTATTATTTATCTATCTATCTATTTATCTATTTATTCATTCATTCCTTCATTCATTTATCTATTCACTTTGTGGAGGGTGGGGAGGAAAAAGGAGGCAAAGTCAGTATGTGATTATTCATCAATGACTATTATTCATCATCAGGACAATAGAGTCACACAGAAGAAACAGAAATATGGAAGGGAAATAGGGAAATTGTGAAATTTGACCTCACATTTCAATCAGTACCCGTTCCCCAAGAGATCACAGAGGGCTGATTATAAATTCTCTGGTGGTAGAATCAGGGCCAGCCCTGAGTGAAATTGTTGCTGGGAAAGTCTGTCCTCAGTTCCCACATTTTCATTTTTCCCTTCTTTTGCCCCAATCCAGCGTCACCCTATGCTTACCACCTCTTAATGCCTTCATGGGAAGTACTTTGTGTCAGTTGGCGTCAGAAAATTTTGCACTCAAATCTTGTCTTGTGACTTTGGAAGTCATTTAACTTTGGACCTTAGATCCTTATCTCTCAAATGAGGGAGTTGTGTGGTGGTAGTAGGAATAGACTACTCTTACTAATATATTACTACTATTGGTAGTAATAGCAGCAGCAGCAGCAATAGTAGTAACAGTAGTAAGAGTAGAAGTGGAGGAGTAATAGTCAACATTTATGCAGTACCTCCTACATATAGGCACATATAAGCATTCACAAATATTATTTATTTGAATCTCACAACAACTCTGGAAAGTGGCTACTATTATTTTCATTTTACAGATGAGAATACTAAGGCAAATTAAAGTTAAGTGCCTTATCCAGAGTCATAGAGCTAGAAAGTTTCTTAGGTGGAATTGAAACTCAGGTCTTTCTAACTCTTAGCTCAACTAGTTCTGTGTTGGGACTCCTAATATAATTTCTTTTTTCTATGAATCTGTGGACTTGTGACCTCAGTAGTAATTTTGGCTCTGCCACATACTATGTGGACAACTTGGATTGATCACTTAATTAGCCAATGAATAAGTATTGTTAATCACCTACTCTCTATGAGATCCTGGGCTAGGTGGAAACTCTACCCATAAAGAATTTACATCATAGTTATCTGAATCTCATTCTCTTCTACTCCAAATGAAGGGATTAAATGAGATGGCCTCCAATGATCTGTTAGACCTGTTTTTTTATCTGTGAATGGGGATAAAAAATATGGATTATCCATTATTATTATAAAGTGCTATATGAGCCATATACCAATATGAACTTCTAAGCTATTAATTCTGATCCCTGATCACTGTCTTTTGTTATTCTCCCATCATAGTATATTATATACTATGTATAGTATAGTCCTTCCCAATATGAATTGAAATAGGTAACTGCTGAGCTCTTTTTTATCTCTAGATTATGTGATAACTTTCCATATATTGCATAATAAAAAACAGATCTAGAATGACTTGCTCATTTCTTCAAATGACTTTTGTTATTGTTTTATTGAGTTTGGGAATGTATTACTTTGATAGTTTGATTTGTATTGCATCCAAACTGTAAATTAACTTTAAGAAAAATCATTTTTATTATATCGGGAAAAAGAAAATTGGTCTCTGAGTGTTCATGTTACTAATGAAGAGACTGATACTCATAGTGGGAAGCTTCTCATCCCATTCTGCACTGTGGTAATAGCAGAGCTGGCTTAGGGATAAGACTCGTGATTGCTGTGCTCTCCCCATTTACCTGTTCCCCAAATCAGATGTGATCACCAAGTTCTTATACAGCCTGTATCTTATCCTTCAAGAAAAAAAAATAAGGATTCTTAAAGCTGGTGTTCTATTTACCACTTTCCTCCCCTTGAACAGGGCCGTTAAGAACAAAGTATAGCAGTGAGTGGAGAATGACCTTGTGTAGCCCTCAGAGACCTTGGCTCATTCCCAACCAGCAGCCATTCAAGGGGTTAAGCAAATCTCCGGCAGCTCTTCAGCTGAAAATTGGAATTTGTAGGAATGGATAGAGTGTCTTTGTGGAAAATTGCTGAAATCATAGCATTCTGTGCTGTTTTGCAGCATTTGAGTCTGTATTGTGGAAAAGTCCAGAGTACATCTAGGGAAATAAACAGCATTCTATCCGATCCATCATCATCTTTACCAACTTCATCTCAGGCCAGCTGAGAATGTAATGATCCTGATCTGCGCATGTGTTCATGTATGTGATTATGTGCATACATACATATATGCGCTCATGTACATACACACACAGGCGTGTGTGTGTGTGTGTGTGTGTGTATACACTCCCAAATAACACAAAAACCATACTATACCACAGTAGAATACCCGAGGCCTAAAGTGCTAAAGTTAGCATGAAGAACGCACATTTCCAAGTTAATTGTTCCCAATATTTTGCTCTGATACAACCATGAAAAGTCAGACTAGGAAAAGACCTCACTCACTGGTCACCTAGTCCAACCATACTAGAGAAAGAATTTGTTCTACAACATCCCCACATCTAATCAGTGCTATGGTATAGGGATAAAGCGGGTATTTTATGTATTTATTTGTTTAGTTTTGGTAAGGCAATTGGGGTTAGGTGACTTGCCCAGGTCACACAATTAGTGTTAATTAATCTGAGGCCATATTTGAACTCAGGTCCTCCTGACTTCAGGGGCAGTGCTCTGTCCACTGTGCCATCTAGCTTCCCTCAAAGCATGCATTTTCAGTGATTGGGAATTCCCACACGGGAAAAACTTGGTGGAGCAGTAGAGAGAGAAATGGATCTGGAATCAGGAAGACCCGAGCTGAAATATGGCCTCAGACACTACTAGCTGAGTAACTCTGACAAGTCACTTCACTCCGTTGACCTCAGTTTCCTCATCTGTAAAATGAACTGGAGGAGGAAATGGCAAACCACATCAGGATTTTTGCCCAGAAATTCCTAAATGGAGTTTCAAGAAATTGGTCATGATTGAAAATGACTAAGCAATAACACATGAAAAGCCTCACTCTTCCAATTTAAAACAGCATCTTCTCTACAAATTTTAATTTTCAAATTTCCTGGAACATACGAACCTAAATGGATTGTCTTGGAGTCAGGAATAACTGTGTTCAAATCCTACCTTAAAAAACACACATTGTGCTTGTCTTTAGCAAGTCACTTACATCAGCTTTACTTGCTGATATGCAAAATGGTGATAATAATATTATTTACCTTAGGGGTTGATTTTAAGACTCTAATAAGACAATTTAACTAAGAGCTATGTAAATTTGATCCATTTCTATTTGACAAGGAGTTATAAATCTGGAGTAGAGGAGGTGATCTCTTCCTTATAAAAAGCTTACCAAGTCAATGAAATTACCCATCTGTCCTTAGGCAATTGGGTCTTTTAGTGGATAAGTACCCAAGGAATTGAGTCAGGAAGATCTGAGTTCAAAAGTAGATACTTATTGTGTGACTCTGTGCACATCATTCAACCTCTGTCTTCTTCAGTTCCCTGGACTGCACAATGGAAGTAGAATCAGAGAATATACATCCCAAAGTTGTCATGATGATCGAATAAAATAATATTTGGAAAGTTCTCATCACAGTGTCTGGCATGTAGTAGGGATGATGTAAGCATTTGTGCCCTCTCCCCTCCTCTTTCTTCTTCTCTCCTTTTTTTCCTTCCCCTTCCTACCCTTTTCCCTTCCTTTTCTTCTTTCCTTCTTTGCTTTTCTCTCCCTCCCATAACCTCCTGTCCTCTCCTCTCCGGTCCTGTTTTCTCCTCTCCCCTCCTTTTTCTCTAAGAAAAGTTCACACTTTCTGATTCCACTCTCAGAAATAGAAGCGAGGTTGGCTTAAGTCATGTTGCATTGGATTCATGAAAAAGGGGGTTCACTGTGAAAGTGATACTGACATGTTAACAAAGTTTTCTAAGTCATGTTTGACTGACTTATGAAAAGCAATGTCAAGTGTTTATAAGCACCTGTTTACTTTGAAGGGATAATTATGAAGCATTATTGCCTATTCATTAAAGCAGACTCCTCCAGGGACCTTTACGCAGCAATACCAAGAGGGGGACACTAAATGCACTAGAAAAATTAAAATATTTAATCATTTAAAATCATGAATAATTCAGCCTTTGCTAATTCAAATTGGGCCTTACTTGTCTAATCCCAATTGAAGCTTTTTGTACCAGCCTCCTATGTATCTGCAGGCAGTAAACCACTTTTGAATGAATGAATTAAGGAACAAATGAATAAACTGATTGAATGCTTATTATAACACCTTTAAATGTTTGTTTATGAGGGTACTACAAAGATTTGGGGTTATATATTTAGAAAAATAGAATGTCTTGGAAGCCATCTAATTTAACCTCATTTTGTATATGAGGAAACTGAGGCACATGTTAAGTGACTTGTGTAAGATAACACAGGTATTATTCCATAAAAAAGATTTTGAACCTTCATCCACTGACTCCAATTTTAATGTTCTTCCCTCTAGGCAACTCTATATAATTCACATAGTTCATTTTTGATATCACACTTTAACTTATTAAGAACAGTGCACTATGTTTAACATATTATTTGCTGTCTAGAGGAAAAGGGAAGGGGAAGGGAGTGAGACAAAAAATTGGAACACAAAGTTTTACAAGAGTGAATGTTGAAAACTATCTATGCATATGTTTTGAAAATAAAACATTTTTTAAAAAGATAAATCTTGTTTTACATGTAATTTAAGAAAAATTAAATACTAAACTCATTTTTAAAAAGAAGTAATGCACTACCAGTTTTGTATTTTCAAAGCATATCTCTTGGCTTCTTTTAAGATTAAGCTTGAATCTTACTTCAACAGAAAGCTTTCCTTGTTTTGTTTGTTTGTTTGTTTTGTTTTGTTTTGTTTTTTCTTGGTGGTTAGTGCCTTCTCCAACTGGACAGATTTCCTCAAGTTTGTCTCCACTAGGAGTATAAGAGCTCCTTGAGGGTTATTATTGTTTTTCAGTCATGTTGGACTCTTCATGATTGCAAAGACCATACTATCCATGACATTTTCCTGGCAAAGATACTGGAATAGTTTGCCATTTATTTCTCTAGTGAATTAATGAAGAGATTAAGTAATTTGTTCAGGATCACTCAACTAGTGTGTATCTGAAGTCAAATTTGAACTCAGGACCTCCTTATTCCAACACCGACACTCCATCCTTTGAGCCACCTAGCTGTCTTTCTTGAAGCTAGGAAATGTTTATATTTCTTTGTAGTCACTGAATTTGACATAAGATTTGGCATGTATTTGGAGACTGAGAAATGTTTAGTGATTGAGTAACTGACCTTAATCCTCCCAAGGTTTTCAACTCCTACCATTTTATATTATCCTCTACACTTGAGGAAAAAAATAACCATTTGTAAGGGAAACCATAAAAATCTCTTGTCATCTAGGACTATCCTCTTCCTTCAAGCCTGATGGCACTGTTGACAAATTAAAATTCTTCCAAATAGTCTTCCCAGATCATTCAACAGAAAGTGCTCTTGTTTCCTCAAGCACACTCAAACATTTATTCCTGGAGTTCTTTTTGACCCAATCAAGCCTGAATTTCCTTTTGTACAAAAGGAGAAAAAAGTGTCTTCAGAGCTGTGATTCATTCATTGCTCCATGGGAACTCCTGTTGAAGAAATTTCTTTCTCTGATGTGGAGCAACAATTGTTCTGGAACTGGTAGAATGTTTTGGAGTCATAAGGGAGCAGTAGAAAGTTAATTGTCCAACTTCACAAAACCAGGATGGGGTGGAGGCAGGGTTTAAACACAGGCACTGCTGATTTCTAGGCCAATTTTCTGTCCACTAAATTTTTGCTGCCAGTGAAGACCCTCAATCCATTGATTTAGAACTGGGACATGATTTAAAGGTAACCCAGAGGAATCTTCTCATTTTACAGATTGGGAAACTGAGGTCCATACACACAAATGTTTGTGTACATTCATTTGAGGACTGTATCTATGTGTATATCTGTATGTGTGGGAGTATTATATAATCTATCTATATCTACTTAAGCAAATATTTAATCCCTCTCCTTAATTTAAATTTAAAATTTAAAACTGGGGAGAATGGTCTGTTAAGCCAAGGGGAAAAAAAAAGATTTTAAAATGGTGTTTCTTTCAGCAGACACACAATAATTTTATATTCAAATAATTCATTATCCTTTCTCTATAAATACTATATCTATTTTTTAAAATGGATTTAAAAAAGCAAAATCTGTTATATTCAGTATTAGTTCAGGAAGCAAAGCAAATAGCTGCTTTCCCTCCTTCCACAAGCTGACTATTCTCTTCTTCCCAACAAAGAACTAATTGTACTATTGAAAAGGAAGGACTTCAGTGTTTCACACACTTATTAGAGTGGATGGGACCTTGAAAGGTCAAGTACTCCATCACCCTGTCTCTAGATTCTCAATAAAGTTTTGACAAAGATAGAGAGGTAACAAACACAATGTGTGGAAAGGGCAGTAGACTTGGAAATGGAAATATGGGGTCCAGTTCTGACATTAGCAAACCATGTGACTCTGGAGGAGTCATCCTCACTCTGTGGCTTAGTTTGCTCATCTATAAAATGGAGATAATAATGCTTAACATTGTTTAGGATCACTCCTGAGGAAGCTCAAGTCAAGGTAATTGGCACTTATTGGTTGATAGCTATGTGTCAGGCGTTATGCTAATCACTGATGATACAAAGAAAGGCAAAAGATGGCCCCTATAATGTACAGCCTAAAAGTGGAGAAAACCATCAAAAAGATTATTTTTCACACTAAATTGGAGATAATCAATGGAGGGCAGGTATTAGTGTTAAGGTAAATGTGTCTTATATTGATGGTAGGTATTAGTTGGTATTTGAAGCAAGCCAAGGAAACTAGAAGGCAAAGATGAAGAAGGAAACAATTTTTGGTATTGGGCACAGCCAATGTAAATGTTCAGTCATATGTAAATTCTAAGTCTGTGTCCAAGTGCTTTCCAGGAAGTCTATGTGGTGTAATGTCCGGGCTAGCTTTCTGGAGGGCCTTGGGACCAGAATAATCACCACTAGAATAGTCAGGAAAAGTCCAAAGTCTTTATCATCTCCTTGAGTCTCCCAGTCTGAACCAGTCTGCGCCACAGTCTCAGTCAGTCTGGCTCACAGTCTCCACCAGCAGGATGACTCACGGTCTCACTGTCTGACCCAGTCTCTTCCAGCAGTCTGCCAGTCTCCCCCACAGTGGAGGCAGGAGAGCCACCACAATGCTGGTCAAAAATAACATGTCTCTCTTCTAGTCCTTCTTAGCCTTACCTTATTGCAATTACATCATTACAGCAGACGGATTATGTGTGAACTTAACTAGAGAGCCATCATCTCATCATTTCCATTGAGTTAACACCTTGTTTCAAGTTTACTTCTCCAGAGTTCTGGCTCTCTACCATGTAGTCCTTCTCAGAATGTTGTTTTGAAAAACATAAAATAAAAGATGTGGAAAATACAAAGGAAATAATCAGATTTGAAACAGTTATTTTTAAAGCAAGTCTGTTGTTTAAAACAATTATTTTAAGTCTTAATCAATTTTTTGTAATATCTTTTTGGGAATTTCTTGGGAAAAAATAATAAAGATTGGTTTGCCATTTCCTTCTTCAGTTGATTTTGAGGAAACTGAAGCATATAAGATCAAGTGATTTGCTCAGAGTCACACAGATAGTCTGATGCCAGGATTGAACTCTAGTATTCCTGACTCCAGGACTATCTACTATGCAACCTACCTGCTCCTCAAAGTCCATAAGTCTCAGGTTAAGAAACTAAAATTTGACTAATTTTATTTTATCTAATCTGGGATTCGCAGAGTGGGAGAAGCTGGTGTATATTTGCTGAGCCGGTCTTTTTGTGGTGGCTAAGAAATCATGTAGTGACAGTAAATGAAGACAGTATTTCATGGAAAGTGCAGAGGAGGCTGGAAGACGCCGTCAGATTTGGCATCCTCCTTTTATGATCCAAGGAGGGAGGATTAGGGACGGTTAATGTGAACATGTGTCTGTGCTGTGCCAGGCTGAGGCTTTGGCTTGTGCTGTTCTAGCACTCATGCATAGCATGCATCGGAACTGAAGTAGAAGGAGATTATGGAGCTTTGGCCCAGACTTAGCCTTAAATTACCTTTGGAGAAGACATGTCAGGGGGCAAGCACCCAAGGTTTTTAGTTACCCTAAAAACCACTTATTTTTAAATTATACTTTTTATTTTCAAAATAAAGACAGTTTTCAACATTCACCCTTCCAAAACTTGTGTTCCAAATTTTTCTCCCTCCCTTCCCTTTACTCCCCTCCCCTAGACAACAAGTAATCCAATATATGTTAAAATATGCAATCCTTCTACACATATTTCCACATTTATCAAAGCACTTACTTTTTAATGTTGGACTCTGAAAGTTCAAAAAAGTCTTAAGTAAACCAAAGGAAAGGATCTTTAATGGTGAAATATGAGATATAGTCACAGATAAAAGAGAGATTTTGTCAGGAGGACTTGCCTACTTTCCAGAGTTATTATGTGGGTCAAATGGAATATTTGGAAAGAAATTCATAAGCTTCAAAGAGATATGTGAAAGCTAACTATTGTTATTCCCTATTTGTTAGCTATGACAAGCTGCTCACACCCACCATGTCACCCTCCATTACCCTTTGAATAATTCTAGTTGCTAATTCTTTGAAGATCAATTATTGCTCAGAGTTTAGAAGCAAAAGGCCTTTAGAGGTCATTTAGTTCAAACTCCACAGTTTATTTTAATTTTTTTTTAAATTTACCATTTTTTCTTTTTATATTTTTATTTTTATAATAATAGGTTTTTATTTTTCAAAATACATGCAAAGGCAGTTTTCAACATTCATCCTTGCAAAAAAAAAGAGAGAGAATAAAAAAGCAAATTACAATAATAACAAAGGTAAAAATACTATGTTGTGATCTACATTCAGTCCCCATAATCCTCTCTCTGGATGCAAATGGCTCTCCCTCTATCCTAAGTCTATTGGAATTGCCTTGAATCACCTCATTATTGAAAAGAGGTCATATTCATCAGAGTTGATTATCAGATAGTCTTGTTGTTGCTTTTTACAATGTTCTCTTGGTTCTTCTCACTTCCCTCAGCATCAATAGATGTGAATCTCTCTGGACCTCTCTGAAATCACCCTGCTAATCATTTCTTATAGAATAATAATATTCCATTACATTCATACACCATAAGTTATTCAGCCATTCTCCAACTGATGGGCATCCACTCAGTTTCCAGTTCCTCACTACTATAAAAATGGCTGCTATAAACACTTTTTGCACAAGTGGGTCCTTTTCTCTCCTTTATAATCTCACTGGGATTCAGACCCAGTAGAAACACTGTTGGATCAAAGGGTATGCACTAGCCCTTTGGGAATAGCTCCAGATTGCTCTTCACAATCAACTCCCTCAGTTTAGAGATGTGGAACTGAAGCAAAAAAAGGAAAAGGACTTAATCAAAGTCACACAGTCAGCACAAAATAGCAGTGAGTCACAATCCTCCAATGGAACCTAGAGGCAATATTCTTCCATGAAAATATTAATCTTGCTAGATAGATTTATACTGAGAATGACTTAATCAAAATTAAAGGAAGATATTTAACACACCTAAGAGAATAAACCCATTTTCCAAATCTCTAGATGGACCACACATATACAAATATAATCAATAAACTAATTATAGGTCATCCTAATTGGATGAATATTGAGTTAATATTCCACTGCCTTCTTTAAGATCTGTTTTAACATGATAGGATTCTATAATCCAAATCATCTTCAGGTCTTTTTCTGTACCTGTCCAACTTTCTTTTAGTTTTTCTAACTTGTGAGTAAGAATTCCCACTGAAGAAAAGACTCATTTTCTTAAGTGGCTAAGAAAAAAAATTTTTTTTTCTTATGATTCTATAATCCAAATCATCTACAGGTCTTTTTCTGAGCCTATCCAACTTTTCTGTGCTTTTCCTAACTTGTGAGTAAGAATGCCCACTGAAGAAAAAATTCATCTTTTACTAAGTGGCTAACTCAAAAAAAGTAACAGCATGAGTAAGCTACAATTTAACATGCAATTAGTTAACTGCATATGCATACAGCTATTTGTGAGGACTGTTTGGGTGGACTTGCTATGTGTGTGGGTGTCTATGTTTAAAACATAAAGAACTGAGGGATCTGAGCATTGGAAAAGACCTTGGAGGCCTTTTAGTCTAAATGGTGCTTGAAAAAAGGATTCTGCTATATCTCAAAATGGACAAATCATCATCTCCTTTAAATCTTTGCTTAATGTTTTACTGAGGGGAAACTTTTGAATAACTCTATTAAAAATTCTTTCCCCCCTATTGGTGCATTTTTTTCTGCATCTTCATGGATGGCAAAAAACATGGTTTCACCAAAAGATCTTCCATTTCTGGTGTGCTAAAAAGTGGATCTTAAAAAGGCAAAAATAGATGGATCCTATATCTTTGCTCTCTGGCACGAGTGACTCCATTTTTAAATCAGCCTTCATTTCAGTGTAAAATGAACAATTTTGTCCACCCACTGTGTACCTATGTTTCCCTCCTTCCCTGATCCTCTTTTAGCCATTTTGTAAAACTAAGCTGTCAGACTTGCCTTTTTTTCAGGGCCAGCTACAGATTACTAAGCCATTGCAACATCCCCAAGACTTCTATCCTTTTTTTTTATTCTTATGTAAGTGTGTATGTATATGTGCCTGTCTGTATATGTGTGTGTGTCTCTGTGTAGGAAATTGTTTCAGACTTCATATGGTTCACAGGACAAACCTATCAGTAATTGATATCAATAAATTCCCCTTCATTGGCTTTCACCACCAGTAACAACAAAATCTCTCTGATCTGAATAATAACTTTTCGCCTGCAATTCTCTTTCCATGATCACTTCAAATCTGACCATCTGGGAACAAAACTCAAATTCAGTGAGCATTTTTTGAGTTCCTGCTTGGTGAGAGACACTGCACTGTCTGAGGTACTTGGATTAAAGATACGAAATCAACCCTCCCTTGCCTTCAATCCTGGTCGCGACGCTTACTATCTCTGTCAATCTTGTTCATGCCATTGTCTCCCTGTGATCTTTTCATCTGGAACATGAGGGACCTCGATTAGATATCTATTAAGTCTTTCCCAGCTCTAAATTGAAAAGGTAGCTAGGTATTACAGCAAGCTAATCCTGGAGTCAGGCAGATCTGAATTAAAATCCTGCCTCAGAGTCTTCCTAGCTGTATGATCCTGAGCATATTCCTTAGCTTCTCTCAACCTCAGTTTCCTTATCTATAAAATGGGAAAAGTAAGAGCATTTATCTTTTAGAGATTTTGTAAGAATTGAATGAGATAACATAAGAGCTTTGCAAATCTCACATTACTATAAAATACTAGCTTTGATCATAAAGCATATGATGATTTTAGGTTATGAAGTCTTTTACAGGTGTTTTCTCATTGTATACTCACAGATAACCTTGCAAGTCAAGTAACCCATTATACTCCATTTTCCAGGTAAGGAAACTGAGTCTCAGAAAGGAAAAGCAGTTTGTCTAAAGTTACACAATTAGCTGTAAGAGCTAATGAATGCAAACCAAGTCTTCTGACTACAAGTGCAGGGCTTACTCTACTCTGCAGGGTGCTGAGTTATCAACATCCCTGATTCTTCTGTTGTTAAGTGAATTGTTTTTCTCTCTCAAGACGTAAAGATGAAAAGTGTTTCTAATCTCGTCATTGCATCTGTCAGCAGAATTTACCAACTAGCTGTAATTGTTCCTGGGAACATCAAAAACAGTGAGAAATGATCAGAGATGATTGTCTGGATCCACAATGGAAACACAATCTCTCCTTTGAACCAGATTCCCCCACCCTGTTATCTTGTACTTTTATTTAATAAAGTAAAACAATAAAATCCCCCCTTTTCTCTTTTTTTCTTTTAATATCCCCATATCAGGAAAATACAGATTCATAGACTTTTGAAGGGATATTAACATTATTGATTGGGAAGAGGAAAAAATATTTCAAGTCTTGGGAACTTTTCATGATATTGATGGACAAGATCACCTTTGATATCAAAGATCTTTAAGATCATAAGATCCTTTTCATATGAATGGGAAGATTCTGGAAAGTGGTATTCCCAAGGTCAATGGGTAACCAAACCTATATCTCACCTCAACATTTCCTTCTGTATCATGTTGTCATGGATAAAATGCTGTCCTTAGAGTAAGGAGATCTGAATTTAAATACTGCCTAATTAGATGTATAATATTGGAAAAGGAACCTAACATCTCTCTTCCTCAGTTTCCTCATCTTCAATATGATGGAGTCAAATTTGATTTTCTCTTAGGTGGCAAATCTATGATCACAACCTACATATCATTGCATGTATTATGCTTCCCCCCAAGAATATCATGGACTTATTAATAGAACCATAGCTCTTTCTTGGTCAAAATCAATAGAGATACAGGTGAGTCAGAGAGGGTCAACACTGCCAGCAAAGTTCCTTGTCATTTCCTTTGATGCAGAATTTTCAACCCTTTAATGTTCAAATAATCCATCACTGTCAGGATAGCCACATGCAAGATTATCGTGTACCTTGGAACCAAAGAGTGATGTCAGCCTGATCCTGGACAGGTGACAGCCCAGACTATTATCAGGATAAAAGATTCGTTTCCTTCTTTCAGGAACACCAGCGGTGGTAGGGAATGCACTTCCTCTCCACACTGTTTCTGTATTTTTAATAATTCTTCATCAGATTTTGCCCCAATGGAACTTCCCCCAATCACCCCTCCATTCTCGTCCACCTGCAGCAAAGCCCTGATGGCAACCTGCCAGTGGTGACACTGCTTATTAGCAACAGAATCTGATTCATTGTCATGGGGTAGAAAACAAGTAATGGAGAAGCATTCTGTATTTGGTATAAACTGGGACTGAGAATAATACACTGGTTCTGCGGCAGATTTCTCCCTCCACAGAGAGAAGCAGCCATATGCGGCAACAGGGACTCTGAACGCCCACTAGCTTTCAGCGTTCATGACCAGAGTGCAGTGGTGCTCTAAGTACTGATCTTATTTCTCTTTCCTCCTGACCCCCTTCCTAGAATAAGCCCTTACTGCCAAGTGTACCCCTAGAATATTGCGACAGTTTCCTAATAAGAGAACCCTGCATGAGATTTTGCTCAGATTTTTCAAAAAATAAATATCTCATTTTATTCTCACCACAATTCTGGGAGTTAAGTGCTATTGTTATCCCCATTTGCAGTTAGTTGGAATGCTGGAGAGATTGCTGCATCTGCAATCAGGAAACTGAGTTCAAATCTGGACTCAGATACTTACTCGTTATATCATCCTGGACAAGTCATTTATCTTTTTTTTTTTTTTTGCTCTAGCTTTTTTAAGTATAACTATAAAACAAGGATAATAATAGCACTTACCTTGAGAGGTTGTTGTAAAAATAAAAAAAATAAAAAAAATTAAATCAAAAAATCAAAAAAAATCTATATATTTCTTAGAACAGTGCCTAGAATATAGTAGCTGTTACATAAATATGTATATCTTCCCTTTGCCTTTTATAATTGAAGAAATTGAAGCAGAAGTTTAAATAATTTATCCTGCATCACACAGATTGTAAGCCTTTAAGGCCAGATTTAATAATAATAATAATAGTTAAATTTTATATATAACTTGCTAGGTGCCAGGAACTATGCCAAGTAATTTACATTTATTATCTCATTTGGTTCTCACAATAATCCTTGGAGGTATTTGCTATATTTTCTCCCATTTTGCAGATGAGGAAACTGAGGCAAACAGAGATTGAATGATACAAGTATATATTTAGGCCTCTAGACCTAGAAATTTATCTGTTACACTTCACCAGCTGCCTCTAAAAGCCCTCACTGTTCCTGACTGTTGAAATTCTGCCTTTTCTTTTAAACCTAACTCATTTTTTTTTCTTTCTGAATCCTCTCATTACCCAAGCAGATATGCCATGTTACACATTAATCATTGCTAGCATCTACATAGCATTTTGCAGACAATAAGGTAGTTAATTAATGCTATTTCATTAAAATCCCATGCCAACCTAACAGACTCAGTGCCTCAGGTATTATTGCCCCCATTTTTCAGATGATGCCCCAGAGTCTCAGAGAGAGACCTTGACTTGAATAGCAAGTGTTAGAGTTAGGACTTCTACCTGATAACATCAAGCTTTGTTTCTTCTCAGAGAAAATCCAACTGCTCCTTTCTTACATCCTCCTTTTCTGGCTCGAAACTATTTTACTTGTAAGAGAGCAAGAAGTGGGAAGGGGCATCAGGAGGATCGCTGCACTCAAAATCAAGAAATATAGAATTAAGAGCAGGAAGCAACATTAAGAGTCATCCTGCTTAGCCATCCCCTTCTTTTTTACAAATAGGATAATGGATGTTCCCAGATAATTAAGAACTTTCTCCAAGCCCACACAACTAGTAAATGATATAGTAGATTTAAGAAATCATGTCTTCCTTTTCTAGTGTAACCCATTGTTTCCCTCATCTAAGAAACTTTAGTTTGGACCTGACTCTAAAAGCATATCTCTAAGAGTTCAGTCTCTCTGAACATTTTTCTTCCTCAGGAAAAAAAAAAAAAAAAAGGATAATATTATCCCGCAGGGTTACTGTGGGGAATGAGTTCTGTAAGTTCCAAAGCTCCATAAATATTTGAGAAGTTACTCCTACTTTGCGTTATAGCTAAGTATGCATTCGTCATAAAACTTTTTCAATTTGTTACCTCCATCTGGCAGAAAGGATGTTTCATCTGATCACTGCATCTTGTTTAGTAAGTAGGGCTGTGCTCTATATTTGTTGTTCTTCAGTTGTTTGAGTCAGGTCCAACTCTTCATAACCCCTGTCCTTCTGCCTTCCTGACTCCAAGCCCAGAAGTCTATTTACCATGCCATCTTGCTGCTGGTGCGCTATATAGAAGGTGATTAAAATGTGTATTGGGTTTACTTGAATATCATCTAATCTGGAACTGACTCTTCTATTATGAAAGTATTGAAGTCACCTTCATGTAGCTCCAAATCTCTTTAGAGAAGAGCCTGGATGAATACGCGTAGTTATGATGCTTTGAAAATCTTGAGGATTGTTCAATTTTATTATGATGATGAAATTTATTAAACTGAATGAATAATTTAGAGTATAACAAGTCATAGTTGTGTGGAATAATAGAAATCACAATGGTTTTGAACCCTAGAATATGGATTCATAGTTCTAACTCTCAATATTTTCCTGAGTTATATAATTCTTCTCCCTAGGTAAAATAAGTGGTTAGAATTAGATTTCCTTTGAGCTTTACTCCAACTCTAAATATGGTGATATTATAATTTGCTTAAATGAAGAATTTTTATATCCTTCAAAAAATTATTACTTTAAATCTCAGATAGCAATGTAAAGGAGATAATATCATAACAGGTGATGGAGCTATCTTAGATGACTATATATATTCAAAGACAACTGTTTTTTTTTCAATCAAATTGATCTTAATGGTAGCACCCTGAACAATATGGTGCATGATCAATCTATTTAGACTTGTTAAGTTGCTGGAGAAGGCCAAGTTTAGGAATGATGATCTTTCATTTAAATGACTGAAATTGGATGTTCCAGGAGCTGAATCTTTGCTTCCATTACTTGAAAAATGGAGATCTTAATACAGAAAGCCAAGGACCAAGATGATTATTTAGAGGAATTATCCTATCTATAAATCTGAATATGGGAAGAAGCTTAGAGATCATTTCACCCAATGTTATTGCTTGACTAGAAAGGACACCATTTTGTTCAACCAGTTGCCTTTTAATAAGTCGTAGTGCAGATTAACTGAGCTTTTGTAGCCCTAATATTGTTCTTCTTCTTTTTTTTTTTTTTTCAATTGTGTGTGATGCTTCATTATCTCACTTGGGATTTTCTTGGCAAGAACACTGGAATGCTTTTCTGTTTCTTTCTGCAGCTCATTTTACCTGAGAAGAAAGGAGGAAAAAAGGATTAAGTCACTTGCCCAGGGTCATGTAGCTAATAAATGGTTGAGGTCAGACTTAAACTAAGAAGATGAGTCTTCCTGACTCCAAACTCAGCACTCTATCCACTGCACTACTTATTTGTCTCTCTAGCCCTCATGGCAAATTAACTAACCTTATCATTATTGCCTATGTCCCCTTGCTGTTTCATTCCTTCCTCCCTCCTTTAGTTTTGAATAAAAAAAAATCTTAGAAATGGAAAAGACTTCAGAGATATTCCAGCTCAATTTGTTCCAAATATATGTATTCCATCTATAACATCCTTAATAAATAGACATCTGAAATCCAATAAGAATCCCACCTTTTCCTCTAAATATCTATTCTCTTCTCCCACTCCAATAACAAAATAAGGTTTCAAAATCTCCTTTCACACTAAGATATAATGACTAGATATTATTTTTCCTCATCATCTAGATGATTTGTACCTTAGCTGGAATTTGTGGATTTTAAGGAAATGGGTTTGAATCCTATCTATACCACTTGGTACCTATGTGATTTTAGGTAAAGCACTTTATCTTTCAGCCCCAGTTTCTTCATCTGTAAAATGAAAAGGTTGAAACATATAACATATATGATCCCTTTTAGTTTTTTTTTTAATCTATGACTCTACAGACAGAATGGTGCTTTGAATAGAGTGCTAGCTCTAAAGCAGTAGTAGTATTCCTTTTCAGGAGATATATTGGTTATTTAATTTGCGGCAAGTCATTTAAACTCTCAGTTATATAAATGACATTCTAAGATTATAAATAGCAAAGAAGCCTTTGACTTCCATTGGGAGAGAGAGTTTCCATATTTGAGAATTCCTTAGATTAATTAATCTCATCTATTTTCTATCTCTATGATCTTTAAAGAATTTAGTTCCAAAAGTGAAATTCCAAAGATCAACTAATATATATATATATATATATATATATATATATATATATATATATATATATATTCATTAATGGAGGCAAAGGAGATTATAAAATGTTAGACCATTTCATCCTGAATAGCCCTTTTAGTATTGTTTCCCCCTTAAGGGTCAACAGCTCCAATACAGCCTAAGACTTTTCTTTGAACTTGGACTTTCTAAACAACCAGATGGGAATGTACCTTATTATCTGAAAGACAGATTGGTCCAGTAGATAGAATGTTGGACTTGCAATCAGAAAGAACTAGGATAGAATGCTACATCTGAAATTTCATTAGCCATGCAGCTATGGGCTAGTCTCTTAAATTTTGAACATAAATGTCTTCTACATCTAAAAAAGTGGGCATAAGGGAGCACTTTCCTCAAAGACTTGTTGTGAGACCCAAATGAGATAATGTATAGCAAACATCACATCAATTTCAGTTATGATTATGATCATAAGCACAGATTCAAGAAATTAAGGCTGCATAATTATTCTTCTTTAAGGAACGAGTGATGAGACAAACCCGATTTGGAATAAAATGATCTCCAAGATTCTTTCCATGATCTCATGGTACTTAACCAGGATGGAGAAGATGTAAGGAAGAATTGAAGTAACACAGGAGACAATTAGTCTACATAAAAGAAGACTAAATGGAGAATTGATGGCTGTCCAAATATTTTGTGATATTAGGTTTGGAGCAGGAAAGGATCTTAGAAACTATCTAGTTTTCAGGATAGTTAGATGGCATAATGGATAGAGCACCAGCCCTGAAGTCAGGAGTACCTGATTTTAAACTCAGTCTTTGACACTTGACACTTACTATGTGACCCTGAGAAAGTGACTTATCTGCCTCCTAGCCCATAAAAATCTCACTTTAGAAATGATGTAGAAATTAAGTAGACCCAAGATGACATAGGTAGTAAGCACCCAAAGTGGGGTTTGAATCCAGGTTTTCGAATTCCAGAGCCTTTTCTCTTTTTCATTCTAGTTTAAAAGGGCTGTCACATGAAACAGGTTTTAGGTATGTTCTGACTATTTACTTAGGGCAAAAGTAGGAAAGATGAGAAGAAATTACAGAGATATTCATTGCATAGTTTCCAAATGATAATTAAATGCATCATCTAAAAGTGCAATTGATTGTCCCAGGGCCTCAAAAATGCTGGTTTCCCTATTCCTAGAAATCTAGAGGCAAAGGTTGAGTGACAGCTTGTTAGACATATTGTGAATCGTTTTTTTTTTTTCCAGTTTGACTTAATGCTTGATGTGTTCTAAATTCTCCTTTAAATCTGATAATGGATTTTCATGTTCTTTAGTTTTGACCATCACGGAGGTATCACTATTTCCATCTCCTCTTTTATTTCAGTTTGGATATCTAGATAGATATATACAAAAATAAATATGTCTATCTATATCTATCTATGTAAACTTTTAAAAAGTGTTTAAAAGTTTAAGTCACAGATGATATCATAAAGGCCTGGAGAAACTTACATGAACTGATGCTAAGAGAAGTGAGTAGAACCAAGAGAATATTATATTGAGCAATAATAAGATGATGTGATGATCAACTGTGATGGACTTGGCTCTTCTCAACAATGAGCTGATTCAGGCCAATTTTACTAAACTTATGATGGAGAGAGCCATCTGCATCCAGAAAGAGGATTGTCAGAACTGAAAGTAGATCACAATGCAGTATTTTTTTTTGTTATTTTGCTTACTTTTGTTTCTTTCTCAATTTCTTTCCTTTTTGATTTTTCTTATGCAGCATGATAAATGTGGAAATACATATAGAAGAATTGCACATATTTAACATACATAAGATTGTTGTGTAGTGAAAGGTGTGGGAAGAAGGGAGGAAGAAAAATTTGAAAAACAAGGTTTTGAAAGGATGAATGTAGAAAACTATCTTTGCATGTGTTTTAAAAATAAGAAAGCTGTTATTAAAAAGTCTAGTTTACAATAAGCAGTAATCGATTTTTAAAGAAAGGGAACCTGGGGCAATTTAATTATGAAATGATTCTATTCAGAAAGTGCTTGCCTCTGCAGGCAGGCCAGTGTTCAGAAAGAGAGACAGAAGATCTCTTCCCTGGGAAAGCATTAAATTAATAAAACTCTGCGGTGTGAGTACATATAAGGCATCTTTAATAAGCCAATGTCACTCTCTTCCTCTGTTTGCAGACTCCAGAAGAATTGGAAGATGATTCGGACTTTGAACAGGAAGACTATGATGTGCGTAGCCGGACCAGTGTCCAGACTGAGGATGACCAGCTCATTGCTGGACAGAGTGCACGGGTAAGTAAAAAACTAAGACCTTGGCCCATCCTTAAAGGGCTTTTATGAAAAATGCTGCATTTTCAACACCACCTTTCTGATTTCACAGGGATTTCTGTGATTGTAAGATAAGGGTCAGGATCCAAATCCCTCAATAATGTCTGTATTTCCTTCAATTTTTCTTTAATTTTTTCCCCCTCCAATTGTGTTTAAGAACACTTTCAGACACAGGAAATTAATGAAAATAAAATGGAATTGTCAATTAATACAATGTACTCTTATATGCCTTAAATTTTAATGGGCTACACCATTTCACTCTCTAGTTTTGCTAAGTAACCCAGGAGCAGAAGCAAAATTAACACTCTTTCCCATCCCTTTTATGCTTTGGTGCATCCATTACAAATGACTGAATTTTAGACTTGCCAAGGCTCTCTGATGATATTTGTATTAAAACAGATAATGGTCAGGTGACAAATGTTTTTTACGATTTAATTTTAGAGGCGATTGGTGTCTACAATGGGGTCTTAAAACTGGTTGCTGATTGTTGGATTATAGTGATAGGGCACTGGAAAGTTAGAGATTATTGGATGGAGGGGAAGAGATAATGGTTGTAATGGCAATGACTTTAGTGTCAGAGTAGGTTTAAATTATTTCTGATGCTTAATATCTTGGTGATCTTGGGCTAGAACACATCCCTGGACTTCAGTTACATCATGTAAAGAAAGGAGTTAGGTGAGTTGGCCTTTGCAATGTTTCTAGTTGACATTTATGCTTTTATGAACTTAAGGCCTTGAAAGTATATAAACAAAGCAGAATGGGTTGCAATTTAGAGAATTGGGACTACTCAGAGAAGCTGAAAAAGACCTGTTGAGCCCAGACAAGACAGAAAATTTTAGGGACAGAGTCAAGAGATGAAACTAAGTTGAGGTTTGGTGCTTAGGAGGGAAAGAGTTTTAAAAGACTTGAAATGATGGTGCTTTGGGGTCCAAGAATTAAAGGACTTGCTTCATTACCAGTTAAAGTTTTTTTTTTTTTCCTTACATTTTTATTTAAAGTTTTGAGTTGCAAATTCTTTTTTCTCACTCCCTCCTCCTTACCCCTTCTGGAGATAATAAGCAATCAGATATAGGTTATACAATTGCAATTATATAAAACATTTTCATATTAGTCATCTTGCAAAATGTACAATTTCTTGTGGTAGCAAAGAAAAGCAAGTGAAAGAAAGTGAAAAATAACATGATTAAGGTTGTTTTTTTTTTTACAATATCAATTCTTTCTCTGGAAGTGGATAGTATACTTCATCAATTTGTCCTTTGGGATTTTCTTGAGTCCTTGACTTCTTGGGTCATTGGTGAGACCAGCTAAGTCATTCGCAGCACTTCAACAAACAATATTACTATTACTATATATGAAAACTGCCTGTTCATTTTTTTTGACCATTTGTTAATTGGGGGATGACTTTTTAAAAAATAAACTTGAATCATTTTTTTTAATGTATTCAAGAAAGGAAACCTTTAACAGATACTAAAAGAAAAAGAAAAAGAAAAAAATCTGTTTTCTATTTTCTTTATAATTTTGGTTGCATTGATTTTTTCCTGCAAATTTTTATGATTTTTTATTTTATAAAATCAAAATCATCTATTTTATATTTTTAATGATCTCACTTTATTTTCTTTATTCTTAATTTTTTTTTCTAACACAAATATCTGACTGATAAACTTTACATGTTCTTTAAATTATAATATAATTTGTATTTAGACTATTCCACTGATCCACTATTCTACTTTTTAACAATTAATAGAATGCCTTGATAAGTACTTTATAAAACAGTTTGGGATCTAGAATGGCTAAACCAACTTCTTTTACATTGCTTTTTCATTGAATCTCTTTGATATCCTTGAATTTTTGTTCTTCCAGATGAATGTTGTTGTTATTTTTCCTAGCTCTATAAAATAATTTTTGATAGTCTGAGTAGGATGGTACTAAATATATTAATTGAGGAAGAATGATCAATTATTGGCATACATGTCAATGAGCATGTAATATTTTTTCCAGTTATCTAGATTTGACTTTCTTTGTTTGAAATGTGTTTATAGTTGAATTCTCATAGTTCTTGAGTATGAATAGGCAGGTAAAGTCTTTCCTTTTTTAAATCAGATTTACTAAGGGTTTGTCTATTTTGTTGGTTTTTTCATAGAACCAACTCTTAGTTTTATTAATTAGTTCAATAGTTTTTTTACTTTCAATTTTATTGATCTCTTTTATTTTTAGAATTTCAAGTTTAGTGTTTGACTGGGGGTTTTTAATTTGTTCCTTTTCTAGCATTTTTAGTTGCAAGCCCAATTCATTGACCTTCTCTTTTTCTATTTTATGCAAATAGGCCTTTAGAGATATCAAATTTCCCCTTATTACTGCTTTGGCTGCATCCCATACATTTTGGTATGATGTCTCATTATTGTCTTTTTCTTGGGTGAAATTATATCTATGATTTGCTGTTTCACCCAATCATTCTTTAGTATGAGATTATTTAGTTTCCAATTATTTTTTGGTCTACTTCCCCCTGGCTTTTTGTTGAATGTAATTTTCATTGCATCGTGGTCTGAAAAGGATGCATTTACTATTTCTGCCTTACTGCATTTGAGTTTGAGGTTTTTAAGTCCTAATATATGGTCAATTTTTGTATAGGTTCCATGAACTGCTGAAAAGAAGGTGTACTCCTTTCTGTCCCCATTACATTTTCTCCAGAGATCTATCATATCTAACTTTTCTAGTATTCTATTTACCTCTTTGACTTCTTTCTTATTTATTTTGTGGTTTGATTTATCTAATTCTGAGAGTGCAAGGTTGAGATCTTCCACTATTATAGTTTTGCTGTCTATTTCTTCTTGCAGCTCTCTTAGTTTCTCTTTTAAGAATTTAGATGCTACCCCACTTGGTGCATATATGTTTAATATAGATACTGCTTCATTATCCATGCTACCCTTTAGCAAGATATAGTGCCCTTCCTTATCTCTTTTAATTAGATCAATTTTTGCTTTAGCTTGATCTGAGATCAGGATGGCTACCCCTGCTTTTTTGACTTCACCTAAAGCATAGTAGATTTTGCTCCAACCTTTTACCTTTAACCTGCATGTATCTCCCCGCTTCAGGTGTGTTTCCTGTAAACAACATATTGTAGGATTCTGGCTTTTAATCCATTCTGCTAACCGCTTCCTCTTTATGGGGGAGTTTACCCCGTTCACATTTATGGTTAAAATGACCAATTCTCTAGTACTTGCCATCTTGTTAACCCCGGTTTATGCTTTTCTCCTTTCTTACCCCCTTACCCCTCTTCCCAGTATTAAGCTTGTGAGCACCACTTGCTTCTCACAGCTCTCCCTTTTTAGTATCCCTCCCCCACCTTAGAGTTCCTCCCCCTATCTTACCCCTTTCCCTCCCAGTTTCTGTATTCCCTTCTGCTTAGCTTATTCCTTCCCTTTTCACTTTTCCCTTCTCACTTTTCAATGAGGTGGGAGAAGTTTCACCATAGATTGAATATGTCTAAAATTTTTCTCTTAAAGCCAATTCTGAAGGCAGTAAGATACCCACTATATTCATCCCCCTCCATTCTTTCTCTTGGATATAATAGGTTTCCTTTGCCTCTTCATGAGATGTAGTACCCCCACTTTATCCTTTTTCTGGTACAATGTCCTTTCCACATCAGTTTCTAGAACAAGGTATACATGTATTCTTTATGCATCTTTATAGCCGAAATATAGTTCCCAAGATTAATCTTTACCTTTTTAGATTCCTCTTGAGTCCTATATTTGTAGATCAAACTTTTTGTTAAGTTCTGGCTTTTTCATCAAAAATAGGTGAAATTCGCTTACTTCGTTGAATGTCCATCTTCTTCCCTGGAAAAAGATGCTCATTCTAGCTGGGTAAGTTATTGGTTGCATACCAAGTTCCTTAACCTTTCGGAATATCATATTCCAGGCCCTTCGATCCTTTAATGTGGATGCTGCTAGATCCTGGTGATCCTTATTGTGGCTCCTCAATACTTGAATTGGGTTTTTCTAGCTGCTTGCAGTATTTTTTCCTTCGTCTGAGGGTTCTGGCAGTTGGCCACTATATTTCTTGGTGTTTTGATTTTAGGATCCCTTTCAGTAGGTGATCGATGAATTCTTTCAATGTCTATTTTACCCTCTGTTTCTATGACTTCTGGGCAGTTCTCTTTGATAATTTCCTGGAAAATAGTGTCCAGGCTCTTTTTTTCATCATACTTTTCTGGGAGTCCAATGATTCTTAGATTGTCTCTCCTGGATGGCAGGTAAAGTCTCAAGAATTTTATTTTGTCAAGTTATTTTTACATGGGATTTTTCTTTCTATCTCTTGTGACTGGGCTCTGTCCATAATATATAGAGATGCTGATGATGTATACATAATTTTACAAAACTTGTTAATAATTTAAAATATTTTTAGTTAATTCTCTAAATTTTTCTAAATATAACGGATTTCATCTGCATAGTGAATTTTGTTTCCTCCTTACCTATTCAAATTTTTTTAATTTCATTTTCTTCTCTTATTGTTATAGCTAATATCTCTAATATAATATTACATATTAGAAGTTATGCTGAGTGTCCTTGCTTCACTTTTGATTTTATTAAGAAGGTTTCTTGCTTACTGACACTTCATATTTGCTGATGGATTTTGATAAATATTACATAGCATTTTAATGGTCACTCCCTTTATACCTTTGCTCTCTAGTGTTTTTAATAGAAATGGGTGCTGCATTTTGTCAAAGGCTTTTTCAGCATCTATGGAGATAATCATATTATTTCTGTTCACTTTGTAACTGATATGGTCAATTATGCTTATAGTTTTCCTAATATTGAACAAGTCTTTTTTCTTCACTCTTTAGTATTTTATTTTCCCCCAGAAGACACAAATGAAGTCATACAGACATTTTTATAAAAGCAATATTTTTAAAGAACACATAGATCCTTCAAAGGGGAAAAAAAAAATCTCAAAAAAAGTTTTTTAAAAGTGTGTTTCAATCTGTATTCAGCCATAATCAGTTCTTTCTCAGTATGAATAACTTGCCTCTTATGGAAGATAATTTATACTATTCTACCTTCTCTTTTCTCTTTTGCTCAGTAGAGTCTTTTGTCACCCCTTAATTTTATTTTTTTTAAATATTATGCCTTAATATTCAATTCAAAGCTATGCCTCTGTGTGTATATTTGAAATAAGGATACTTGCAGCAGGATGCTTATAGTTAAGCATTTACTCAGTGTGATTGTTGAGATAATGGTTCTCTAGTTCACATATACTTAATGTGATGTAATGCTGTAATTGGCGCACACTTAGTGTGATATGGTAATGTAATGTTTCTACAGTTGGCACATGCTCAGTATGCTGTAGTGATATAATCGTATTAAGGTATTTAAGGGCTAAGAGGACTTGAAATAAATGGACTCCATCTTTGACCATCCTTGTGGTGGTTCTTCTGCTTTCATCACTCCTTCACCTAAGACCAAGGCTCATCTAGAGATCCTCCAGAGGGCTTGTCTGGACACTGTATGTGTCTGTGTGTGTGTATATATATATATATACATATATATAATACCTTATTAGCCCCTTATGATTTCCCTTTCCTGATTACCTTTTTATGTTTCTCTTGAATCTTGTATTTGAAAGTCAGATTTTCTATTCAGGTCTGATCTTTTCATCAAGAATGCTTGAAAGTCCTTTATTTCATTGGACATCCATTTTTCCCACTAAAGGATTATACGTAGCTTTTCTATGTATGTCATTCTTGATTGCAATCCTAGCTCCATTATTCTCTCGAATATCTTATTCTAAGCCCTTATATATTTTAAAGTAAACACTGCTGGATTTTCTATTATTTTGATTGTGGTTCCAAAATATTTGAGTTTTTTTTTTCTTTCTGGCTATTTGCAATGTTTTTTTCCTTGATCTGGATGCTTTGGAATTTGTCTATAATATTCTTAATTATTTTCATTTTGCAATCCCTTTTAGGAGGTGATCAATAGGTTCTCTTAATTTCTATTTTATACTCTGATTCTATAATATCAAAAATGTTTTACTTGATAATTTCTTGAAAAATTATATGTAGGTTGTTTTTTTGATCATGGTGTTCATTCAGGTAGTCTAATAATTTTATGTTTTCTTTCTTGGGTCTATTTTCCAGGTCAGTTTTTTTCTCAATGAGATCTTTCTCATTATCTTCTTTTTTTTTTTTTTTTAATTCTTTTGGTTTTGTTTGATTGCTTTGTGATTTCACACAAAGTCATTAGTTTTCATTTGACTAATTCTAATTTTTAAGGAATTATATTTTTCAGTGAGCTTTTTTGTACCTCCTTTCCCCATTTGAAAAATTTTGCTTTTTAAGGTATTCTCCTGATCAGGTAATTTCTTTTGCTCCAAATCCTCTACATCTCATTTTATTTTAAAAATGTCTTTAAGGTTCTTCCAAGGCCTGAGACCAAATTCAGATTTTTCTTGAAGGTGTTGAATGGAGACACTTTTACTTCATTATCTTCTTTTGGTCATGTGTTTTGATCTTCTTTTTTTTTAATCACTGTAGTAATGGTCAGAATCTTTTCCTGTTGTTTGCTCTTCCTTTCAGCCTATTATTTGACTTTTAACTCTTTGTTAAAGTAGGGCTCTGTTTTCCAGGTAGAGGGTACAATGCCCTAATTTCAGGGATTTTGTGCAGTTGTTTCCAGAGGCCATTCTAGGAATCTTTAAATTTTCAGTTCTTCCAAAGGGGCACGATCCAAGGAGAGGTGTTTATTACTATCTTGGTCTGTGTTCTGTTCTGGATTGACCACAAGCACTATTTTTGCCCTAGTATTGTGAGGATGGCGCCCACTCCATTTTACATGGGAGCTCTGAAGAGCTAGTGTTCTTTCTTGCCCTCTGACTGCCACCTTAAACTAGGATCCCTAGCTGTGTATGGGCAAAGCAAGAGAGTGCTATCTCAGTGCTAGCAGAAAGACTCTTGTGATATCTTTCTGACCAACTGTTCAACTCTTGATGGAAACCTCCAGAAATAGTCCCTGCTGACCCAGAGGCTTCCAAGGCCTATTCCTAGTTTGCTGGAGTCAGGATAGTGCTGGTGTGGTCTATGCTGGACTGAGCTCCTCTCTCACTTTAAAGCAACAAACATTTCCTAATTTTCTAAATTTTCTTGGATTAGAATATTGCTTCAAACTGTCTTTTTGTACTTTCTGACACTAGAGGTTTTTTTTTTTTTTTTTTTTTTTTTTGTTTTTTTGGTCATTATTTAAAGGTAGTGGGAGAGTGTGGGAAAGAGCTTAGGTGAGTCCCTGTTTTTATGTCAATACCTTCCATACAAAGAGCCAGCTCTGCATTCCTGATATAATCAATCCCATCTGGTTATTATGTATTATCCTTGTAACATATTGCAGTAATTTCTTTCCTAGATTTTTTTTTTTAACTTTTGCATCAATATTCATTTGGTATATTGGTTTAGAATTTTCTTTCTCCATTTTTGCTTTTCCTGGCTTGGATATCAGCATCACATTTGTATCACAGAAGAATTTAATAGTAATCCTTTTATAACTATTTTTCAAATAGTTAACATAGTATTGAAATTACTTTTTTAAATATTTGTTTGAATTGCATTGGAAACTCATCTCCTAGGAATTTTTCTTAAGAAGTTCATTGAGAGCCTGTTCAATTGTCTTTGTTAAGTTTAGGTTATTTAAGTATTTTACTTCTTTTTCTGTTTATCTAAGTAATTTATGTTTTTGCAGATATTCATGTATTTTATTTCAATTTTCAAATTTATTATCATATAATTGGGCAAAATAACTTTTAACAATTATCTTACTTTCCTCTTCATTAGTGTTGAATTCACACCATTTAATTTTGAAAATATTAAATTCGTTTCTTTTTTCCTTTTTTAAATTAAATGAACTAATGATTTTTCTATTTCTCCCCCCCAATAAAACCAGCTTCTACTTTTACTTATTTGTTCAATGGTTTTCTTAATTTATATATCATAAATCTCCTCTTTCATTTCAAGGTGTTATAATTTGGTATTTAATTGGAAATTATTATTATTAATAATAATAGTAGTAAAGCACTTGGGATTAAATGACTTGCCCAGGATTGCTCAGCTTGAAGTATTACGTGTATGAGGCTGGTTATAAACTGAGGTCCTTCTAACTCCAAGGCCAGTGCTCTATCTGCTATATCATCAAGCTATCCATCTAGTTATTTTCTTTTTTTTTAATTTTCTTGTAAGTTGCATGCCCAACTTACTGATTTGCTTTTTCTCTATTTTGTTGATAAAAGCAATTAGAGAGATGAATTTTCCCCTAAGTATTATTTTGGCTGCATCCCATAAATTTTGGAATGCTGTCTCATTATTGTTATTTTCTTTAATGAAATTGTCAATTTTTCTTATAATCATTTTTCAATATTATTTGGATTTTTTGACATTTATTTTTAGGGTTAGATTATTTAATTTTCAATTAAATTTCAATTTTTTTCCTATAATCCATTATGAATGCATTTTTTTATTGTATTCTGCTCTGAAAAGGGTGCATTGACTATTTTTATTTTTCTGAATTTGATTGTAGGATATGTGTGTGTTTGTGTGTGTGTGTGTGTAAGTGTCATGTGGTGTTTGTAGGAAAAAAACAAATAAAAAAAACAAACAAAACTTGTGTTTCTTCCTATTTCTATTCAGCTTCCTCCAGAGATCTATCATATCTAACTTTTCTAGAATTTTTTTCACTTACTTAAATTCTTATTTATTTTTGGTTAGATTTATTTGTTTTTGAGAGAGGAAGTTTGAGGTTCTCTACTAGTATAGTTTTATTATTTTCTCCTGTATCCTATTCAACTTTTTCTTCAATAATTTAGATGATAAACCATTTTACACATATATGTTTAGTTTCAATATGATTTTATTATTCATTGTGACTTTCAGCATGGCATAGTTTGCTTCCTTATCTTTTAAAAAATTATTTCTATTTTTGATTGTACTTAGTCTAAAGTCATGATTGCACCTTCCCCCTCATTTTTGCTTATTTTTGCATAATGAATTCTGCTCCAGTCCCTTATGTTTATCCTGTGTATAACTCAATGCTTCATATGCGTTTCTTGTAAATCCCAATTGTAGGATACTAGTTTTTAATCAATTCTATCTGCTTTCTTTTCATAAGTGAATGCATCCCATTTACATTTATAGTTATGATAACTGTTATTTTTTCCATGCTGTTTTCATTTATTTATCCTCCTCTCTTCCTTACTCCTGACCTTTCCCCTTCTCACAAGTGTGTTACTTTTTATCACTTCCTTTCCTAATCTATCCACCATTTTTGCAAAGCCCCCTCCTCTATCTATTTTCCCAATACCTTTTTAAATTTCTTATAGGGTAAGATAGATTTTTCTAATCAACTGAGTGCATACATTATTCTCTCTTTGAGGGACTTCTGATGGGAGTAATGTTCAAACTTTGCCCACAATTCCCTCCCTCCAATTTTCCCTATAATAGCTCATTCATAACTATATTAAGTGGAATAACTTACCCCATTTGATCTACTACCTCATTTTTCTAATACATTTTTTCTTCTATTTTTTTTGGGGGGGTAGTTATCGTCCCTTCAAAGTCATGTTACAGCCATACCTTCTGACAATAATATATTCCTTCTAATTGTCCTTATGGTTATAAAGTTATTAAGACTTACCATATCATTTGCCATATAGAAATATAATTTATTTCTTATATTTTGTCTACTTTTTTCACCTTTTTATGTTTCTCTTGAATCTTGTATTTGGAGATTTTTGTTTGTTTGTTTGTTTTATATTATTTTTTATTCAGCCTGTTCTTTCAAACAGGAATGCTTAAAAGTCCTCTATTTCATTAATTATCCATTTTTCCTCTTGGAAGATAATATTCAATTTTGCTGAGTATGTGATACTTGGTTGTGATCTTAAATCATTTCCCACCCAGTATATCATATTTCAATTGCTCTGGTTCTTTAATATGGAAGCTGCCAAATCTTGTGTAATCTTAATCATAGCTCCATGATGTGAATTGTTTCTTTTTGCTTGCTTACAATACTTCCTCCTTAATCTGGGAATTCTGAAATTTGATTATGAAGTACCTGGGAGTTTTTATTTTGACTTTTTTTTAGGGCATGTTTGGTGCATTATTTTATTTATTTTATTCTCTTTTTTGTTTCCTGGTTATATTATATCAGGGGAGGGTATTCTTCACATATTTTCTTGAATGATCTAGAATTAGATTACTTAATTTAAAATCAAATTTTAATCTCTCTTTCCATAGTCCAGTGTTCTATATAATTTTAAAAATTTTCATTAGAATCTGAAAATAATTCTTTTGCTATTTCTGTTATTCTGCATTTGGTTGTGAGATTGTGTGTTTGTGTTTGTGTGTGTAGGTTTCATGTACTGCTGAGGGGAAAAAAAGTTGTATTCCTTTCATTTTTCTTTGAGGCTTTTTGGTACTATTTTGACACTATGGCCTTCCTCTTAATTTATGCCTTGATCCTTCCTCTCACGATAGTAACTTTCTATAATCAACTACTATTTATTTGGTTTTGTTTTTTGATTATTTTCTTCCTTCTTTGTAACTTGGTATTTTTATCTGAAAGTTGGACTCTGGTTCTATACCCAGTTATTTTTTGTTTTGTTTTGTGCTGATGAAACAGATCCTTCCTACTACGTTGATAAACTGCTTCCTTGCTCGTAGGTTAACGATGAGGCAGTTTTATCATTGTTTGGAGGGGAATTAGGGAGGATTTCAGAGGGTACAATACTTTCTGATAACCCTCCATCCATTATCACTTCTTACTCCCAGTTTGTTCTTTTCTCATCTGGCAGGATCCTTTTTTATTTTATTTTATTTTATTTTATTTTAAATGTCACCATCTCAATTTCTTACCTGATAAACTCTAATGGTTCACTATTACTTCCATAATCAAATAAAAAATCTTCTGTTTGACATTTAAAGCCATTTTAAATTATATTCCCTTCTACCCTATTCTATATCCCTTACACATTACTTTCACTTTTGTACTCTATGATCCAGTTACACTGGCCTCCTTGTTGGTACTCAACTTTCTTACTCTATGCTTTTTCAATGGATGTCCATTAAGTTGTCCATCTCCTTATATGGAATGCTGTTCCTCTTCAACTCTACCTCCCTATGCCAGATCACCCTGATTTATAAACTTTTCCCTCTATAAGATGCTGAGGGCAGGAATTGGTTTTCCCTTTTATTATTCTATAACAATTAATTGTATTAATAAATACTTGTGGAGTTGACTTGACTCTAGTCAGCTATGGTATATCACTCTCACACTGTCAATATGCCATTATAAACTATTGCCTTCAAACTATTCCATACTTGATGTAAACTACATGACTTTACTATCACTTTCTACCTTTTCATTTCTATTTGAATCATTTCTACTTTTCTCAAGCCCAAGCCAACGTCTTAATTCTTGACTCTCTTAGCCTGCGCTGTGTGCCCAATGGGACCTTCCTGGATTCTGAACAAGCTCCTTTATATTCCTGAACTGTTCTATCCACTCTATTCTGCCTCATATAAACTGTGAGACCCTGCAACCTGTTCATTGGTTACTCTTTCAGTCTTCGTAATATACTGAATGAGAATGAGTGATTTTTTTTTCATGTCCAATAGACTTTCACCCTTTTCTTTAAAATCTAAACAATATGTTGATTCTATTCTATCTCTATCCTGGTCCAATTCTCTATAGACTTTCAGGTCATTCTTCATCCTCAATCATTTTGAGAGTAAATGGTACCATGAAAGAACTTAACTTTAGGAGCCAGGAAATCTAGGTTCAAACATCGCTTCTATTATTTAATATCAATGTGACCATAATAAAAACAACTTAATGTTTTATTTGTTGTAATATCTGGACTAGCTCCCTGGAGGGCCTCAGGATCAGTTAGAGTCAGGATTAATCAAAGTTCTTGGTCTTTAGGGGGAGACGTGAAGGAAGCAGGCAAGCTGCCACTCGGCTTGTCAAAGATGTATTCTTGATTCTGGAGTCTGGAGTCTCCACCAACTCTTCTTGTCCTGCTACTGAGTGACTCTGACTTCTCTCCTCCAGCCCTCCAATCTTTGCATATGATTATCTCACTATCAAACATTCAGTAAGCACCAATGGTGAGGATTGCCCTCACATCACTATCTCATCTAAATATGGATATAGAGCCATTATTTCACACCAAATAGGCAATTAGCCTTAAGTGTTCTGCTGTCTGATTCAAACCCACCTTTTCAGAATTTCAGCCCTCTATGCTTTGCAAAAAGAGAAAATTGAATTTTGTAGCTTCGAAGATCCCTTCCAATGCTAAGGATGTACATGCACTGTCCTATGTCTAACTTCCTGATCCATTATTCATTATTGTTGTTGTTACTATAAAAAACAGTAGTTTTACCCCTACTCATTATATTTGCTACCCCTAGACATGGGATTATTGGATAAGAAAGAAAGAAAGAAAGGAAGAAAGAAAGAAAGAAAGAAAGGAAGAAAGAAAGAAAGAAAGAAAGAAAGAAAGAAAGAAAGAAAGAAAGAAAGAAAGAAAAGAAAGAAAAGAAAGAAAAGAAAAGAAAAGAAAAGAAAAGAAAAGAAAAGAAAAGAAAAGAAAAGAAAAGAAAAGAAATTGGCTGTCAGCTAGATAGGAACACAGATTAAGAGCTAGAAAACACTAAAGAAGTCATCTGTTCCATATCCCTCATTCTACATATGAGCAAAGTCATCCCCAGAGAAGTAATTTATTCAGTCACGCATATAATGATAGCTCACAATTGCAGAGCTTTTTAAAGATTACAAAACATTTTTCTCATATTATCTCAGTTCTCACTATAATCTTATTAATTAGTTATTGTTACCCATATTATTTGAATTTTACAGATTAGGAAACTAAGACCAATGAGGTGAAGGAAACCATCCTGGCTCACATAGTTTATAGGAGCAGAAGATATAGGATCTGAATACAGGTGCTCTGACTCCAAATTCAAGTAGGGCTCTTTTATAATACTTTTTTGTTTCTCTATAACAGAAACTTAAAAACTAGAAAGCTGATTAAAATAAGGGCTTTCTTGAGGCTACAACTGAAAAACAGGAAAATAATCAATCTGTAAAGTCAGCCTAGTGGAAACCTTCATTTATACCAATTGCTTCCTGTCTTTACAAAGGTACAATTTGGATAATTCATGCAGAAGACCAAATAATTTCACAAAAGGGAAAATATGGAGATGGGCTTACCAAAAGAGTTGTGCAAGATCAAACACAATACTGAACAAACTGGTGCTTGGATTGACTGCTTTGAGCTGTAGTTTGGATACATTGACCAGTCAAATTGGGATAGTTTCATAGCCTTGATTCTTCAAGGAGAAACAGTATTTTTTCCTCAAACATTCTGGGATCAACATTACATAGAAGAAATAGTACTGGACTTATAGTCAACAAAATTGGATTAAATTATGTCTTCTAATTCAAAATTCTATGATGTTGTGAAGGAGTTTTGATTAATTCCACTACAAAAGCAAACAACATCCTAGATTGATCATATGAAGTCCATATAACTCACATCACATAGCAATTCAATTCAATTCAGTCCAATGCAATGCAATTCAATTACAGCAAGCATTTATTAAAAATTAACTATAAGTTATACAAATTATATATATATAAGTTATATATATAAGTAACACACTATTCCTGGCTGAGAACATGGCAAAAATAGAAATCAAAATAGCATCAAAAATTAAAGTAAAACTTAGTCCTTGCCTTCAAAAAGTTTATATTTTCTTATCAATTGCCATGTTTGGCAACCCTATTATCTACTAACCAGAGATTGATTTTTTTTTTTATTCCTTGGATGTTTTTACCTGAATATAATGTCACCAAAAGTGATAGAGGGAGTAGAATTCCAAATTTGCTGAGTTGCTTTGAATAGCTTTGAGGTCCTTCATGTGGTCTGTGTAATTAACTTGCAACAGAAGGCATTTGTTATTGAGTCAGCCTAATTTTAGCAATGCAATTATATCACGTCAAGCCAGAGATGGGGGATTGATACTGTTAAGTTGGAAATGAGATGATGCCTTTAATTGCGTACAGGGACATGAGCTCGGAGATGGACTCTTTGATCATGGAGTTAGGTTGACTTGGGGGGAAAAACTGTAAAGTTGGTAAAATGTGCCTATGTCAATAACTTTTGTATCGACCTCTTACAACTTCATTTTGTTTTGTTTGTTTTTTTTTTTTGCTTTTTTTTCCCAAAGCATCACTTCTGCTTCCCATTTCTACCTGCCTTCACTCTTAGGTGCTATTGATAATCTTAAAACATTGCCTTTTCCAGGTTCCAAACACAAACAAAAACAAAATTACATTCAATTAGGAAACGGTTTAAAATCATATTTGAGGCGGATGCCCGAGTTATGGGATAAGAGGTTTAGAGCTGGAGGAGAGCTTATTGGTTATTTATCCCAACTTATCCCCTAGCCTGTTTCCTCCTCTATAAAATGAGCTGGACAAGAAAATGGAGATCCATTTCACTATCTTAGCCAAGAAAACCCCAAACAGGAACACACATAGTTGGTCAAGACTCAACAAGAGCAACCCTGTCAGTCCAACCCTGATATTTTACCAAAAAAAGGAAATAAACAGAGGTGAAGTGACATGCCTAAGGTAACATGGGTAGTAAAAGGTCCAAATCAAACCTAGATCTGACTCTGTTTTCATTGGATCAGGCTGACTAGAAAAGTTCAGAAAACCAAGTGAATTGCTAATAATAGAAACTTAAATTGGGGAGGGTCAGCTTTCTCTTGCTTCCCTTCAATCAAAAAGATAAGACCACATAAGTAATTACCAAGTCTGTTTCTAAGTCCATTCCTATTCCTAGTATTTGAAAACATTTAGATGAATGATGGTCTCTGAATGTCAGGTGAATGAACTAGAGTAAAACCCAATGACAATAGGTCTTAAATCTACCCATGCTTTGGAGAACATTTTGGAACTGTTACATCTTCTACTAGCTTGCTATTGAGCAGCAGTGCCTCTTCTTCACCCCTTAAATAACGCCTACATCTTGTAAAGGATTACCCACACATTTTTTTCTCTCTCCAATTTTTTTCTCTCACTTTTTTCTTCCTTTTTCCTTCCTTCCCTTTCCCTTTCTCTTTCCTTTTTCTTTCTTCTCTCTTCTGTTTTTCTTTTTTACTTTTTCCTTTTTTACTTTCTTCCTACTTCCCTTGCCCCTTCCATTAATTATTCCCTCTCTCCATTACTTAACTTTCATTACTTCTTTCCTCATTTCTTTTCTTTCTTCTTCCCTTCATTTTTTCTTTTCTTCCTACCTTTTATACTTCCTCTCTCTTTCCTTTTCCCTTTTCCTTTCCTTTCCCTTTTCCTTTCCTTCCTTTCCCTTACTCTCTTCTCCTCTCCTTTCTTCTCTCCTCTTCCTCTTCTTTTCTCTCCTCTCTTTTTTCCTTTTTCCTTCCCTCTCCCCTCCTCTCCTTTCCTTTCCTTTCCTTCCTTCTCTCCTTCCTTCTATCTTTTTGAGTAGATGACCCTGTCTTGCCCAAGTTGTATTTGCAAATCTGGGACACTTCTTTTCTCCTTAGACAATACCTGTGATTTCCTTACTCCCATGGATCTATCATTTAATGTTTAACTTAGTAGAAAGTGGTTAACTTACCCCTCTCAACTCAGAAGTGTTAAACTCAAGTGAGCCTCCAATCTCCCTGATTTCTTCAAGTTCTCAGCAGAGCTCTACTTTCTACCAAAAGCCTTCCTCAGTCCTCCTTAATATTAATACACTTAATTGAGTAGTGTGCTCCAATTGATCCTGCATTTATCCCATTGACACAGATTCTTTTTTTTTTAAATTAACATATTATTCCCTATTAAATTGTAAACTCCTTGAGGGCAGGAATGTATTGCTCCTCTTTTCTTTATTGCCTGGCACTTAGCACAGTGACACACCCCTAGTAGTGCTTAATGACATTCAACTATTGACTGACCTCAACCAGTAGCAATGATTTCAGGCTGACCCCACCATGCCCAAATTTCCACCTGCTTTTTGGCAGGAGACAGTCTGACTATCAAACTCAGAATGATGATCTTCTGTGCTGATGACCTGGTTGCTGCCAGCATTCAATCAGGATTTATGTGTAGTGCCTCTGAACAAGACAGTTCTCTTATAAGCCTGTCTCTTATTCATTCAGCTGAGCTACTCTATTCCTGCAATGTTTGTTGACAGCTTACTTTTACCCTTGTCACTGGTTCTGGGACGTTTTTCTTGTTCATTGTGTCCCAAAGAGGTTTGGATCCTTGGTTGAAATTAGCTGAAGTCTCTGTCTACATAGGAGAGAAAGGGATTCAAGAGGAGTTCTAAAGCTATAAAACTATCTGAGTAGTAGCTCCAGATTGATTTAAGTATATTTGCATGTGACAGTGTGATCCTAAGTTTTCACGTGAATCTAATATCACAAAAAATTTGAGTTGTGTGCAGTCAATACAACATTTAATGACCAGCTCTCCAAAAAGTACACACTACATAATTTTACATCTAATTTGAGTTATTAAATTTTTTCTCCATCACTTTCTTAAGTCCAGAAAATCAACACAATAATAAATCAGGCTCTGATTTATAGTATTTTTGGTTGCCAAAATTTAAATGCTAATAATGAAATTTTAACAGTTGACATGAGACAGTAGGAGCTGATTTACAGAATACCCCCTACTTCAACAGACCCTTAATAGTCCTTCTAGTTCACCCTATAGTAGAAAAAGCTGCCCCCCAACTCGCCTGACAAGTGGTCAAATTACATTTGCTTACCACCTTCAAGGAATACTCAAGCTTTGAAGGTAGCCCATCCCACTGTGAGATACTTCCAATTGTTAGATTTTTTCCCCCTTGGCATTAAATTTAAATTGGTATTTCTGAATATCCTAGCTTTTGTATTTCTGCCCTCTTGAGCCAAATAGAACAAGTATAATCCTTCTTTCTCATAATAGCCTTTCCAATACTTAAAGAAAGAAGGCAGAGATTCTTGGGGCGATAGAACTCAACATGCTGTGAAGATCCTATTCACTGACAGAAAAAATTGGCCTTGAAAAAATAATGTGGGCTATGCGTGTGTGTATGTGTCTGTGTGCGTGTGTGTGTGTGTGTGTGTGTGTAGTTGTTTTTTAGACTATGTTCCTATTATGTCTAAAGAGCTTGTTGAAAAGTAAAACATTCAACTAACAAAATAATTCTCTTCTTTATTGGAGGATGAAGAATTAGACATTTTTTGTTTCTTTAGTGACCTGAATGACATAATAAAATTTATAATTTATAGTTTTTTTCACATATCTGATCTCTTTTGAGCCTAATAACAACCTTGTTTGACCTGTGCTGTGGGTATTATTATACATATTTTGCAAATGAAATTGCAGGTCATGAGAATTCATAATTTGCCCAAGATCATTCAACTGATAAATCTCAGATGTGAAATTTTAGCCTAAAGTTTCCTGAATTCAAGTTCAACATTCTGTTCTAATATGCTGTATTCCCTCCCATTTTATACTCATGTAGAAAAAAAGTTATACTTCCCTGGACATAGTCAGCATATTTTGCCTGTTCTGAAGGTCTTGGTACTTATTTTTCATGCTGACCCATTCAATAGCCCCTTTACTCATTTACTTACTTTATCTATCTATCTATCTATCTATCTATCTATCTATCTATCTATCTATCTACCTATCTATCTTTTTAGTTATCCATGCATTCATTTAACTATTTCTTCATTAATTCATGTATCTATTTATTAAATCTTTTATTTATTCATGTATGTATTTATGTAAGGAAGGCAGTAGTAGAATTTTATCTCTTCTCTTATTTTATTATGTATGGCTTATAGAGCTGAACATTATTCTTGACAAGAGAGCATCGAAAACCAAATATTTTAACCAGAAATTGGGCAATACAATCCTCCTTTGGATGTATACTATTGATCACCAATCAGGATGCAGCCCCAAACACAAAAAAAGTTTTGATTTGTTAGCAATTGGGAGAGAGGATTTTATTTCTCTTTGTCCCCTGCACTTGACCCTCCTGGGTAGAATCAGATAAATTCGTTTTTTTAAGGAACCCCCAAAAAGAGCAATGAAAGATTACGTTTGGAAGAAATGAAGAAGTGCCATTTTTAGTTTTCTCTTTCACTGAGAAGATTAGATGAAGGCTCTTTGCAATAAAACACATGTATTGTTATAAGGAAAAAATATTCTCTATTCTTCCCATCTGCCTTCCATGTGTACTATAGAATGTGAGAGCTAGAAGGGGCTCTGGAGATAACCCAGTTCAGAATTCTCATTTTAGAAATGTGGAAGCTAATTAAGGACAAGAGGAATAAATCGAGTGATTTATTCACTTAGCCAGGGAGTTAGAAGAGTTGGACTGAGAACCCAGTACTCCTGGCTCCCAGTCCTTTTCACTACACCACTCTCAAGACAAAGAAAAGAGTTCTAGGAACAAGGCAGGAGGATAACGGATTTAAATACAGAGAGTATCCCTTCATCTAATGAATACCCCGTTTTTTTTAAAGCAAATATATTTATCAGAGTTTGATGGTGTACATTCATACAAAAGTGTAGTCAATCAATGAACAACAAGTAGTGAATTCAGGCCTAGTAATTGACAGATATCATGTATTTTAAATATCAGACAAATTGGAATCAGTAGCCCTTGGTTCTGGATTTTATCTTCCTTGACAGAATTTTGAGAGTTTTAAGGGTCTACTCAAAAATCTTCTAAATTAAAGTGTAACTGAAAAGAAATTCTTAATATGTCATGCTTGATTAATGGTCCTCTAGTCTTTGCCTGAAGACTTACCATGAGGGAAAAGACTATTCTATTCAGAAATAAATAGTTTTGTTATGAAAATATTGCTTTAAAAATTATATGTCTGAAATCAAGCTTAAACATTCATGTTCTCAACTTCTGCCCGTTGCTGTTAGTTCTGCTCTCTGGAGTTAAAGAGAATGGGTCACATCCTTCCTTCTCATGACAGCTTGTAAAATAATTGAAGAGAATTAATTGAACACCTACACCAGAACACCTTTTCTCTTGGTTAAATAAACTCAGCTTCTTTAACCAGTGATCATATGGTTAGGACATAAAATACTTCAACCTGATAATTTCCCCATCCCAGATGACCTTTTTTTATTTTTTGGTCAGTGTCCTTCATAAATGTCAGCCTGGATCCTCGAACTTACCCTAGGAATCCAATTGTGTTCTTATTATAACAGAATACAATGGGACTGTGACCTCTTTGTTCCTGGAGACTCATTTTTCTTTATTCAGGGCAATAATTGATTTCTACCTTCCTTTAATCTGCCTTATTCACAATACTAATCATAAAAGAAATTGGTATTTCGATATAGAAAGAGTACTTCCCGGGAGTAGCAAAAAAATACAAAACTTGTGTATCTAAGTTGCCATTGCTGCTAAATCCTGAGAAACCCATTTGCCTGTGATCATATTTGGATATTATGAAAATTTGTGGCCCTTTCAGAATTCCCATAGCATTGAGAAGAAATGCTGACCAGTTTCATTTTCTTCTGATCATGGGATAAAACCTCACATTCTCATATTCTCTTAGGTCCAAGGAATAAACATTTTCTGTTTCACTTGGTTTGATTGTTGCCTGAATTATTATATATATTAAAATTTTTTAGACAGAATGACTTTAATGTGTTAACATTTCAAACTGCTGAGTTACTTTGATAAGCCCTAATTAAAACTCATGTCTTGCATTTTAATTTGATTAACTTGCAAATTTCCCCAGTTTGTGATCTACTGTTTATAGATAACCTTTTTTTTTTTTTTTCTAATTTCAGTTTTGGGAAAGGTCAATTATGAATCTTTAAAAGGCAAGAACATTTTAACTATATTTAGTGGAAAAAACTCTTATTCAATAAAAGTGATATTAATAAGATACAATGTAATAACACGTATCTAAGCCACACATCATTAAGTATATTATGTGGGGTGAGGACTCCTCGAATCCTACAGATTTCCTGGTGCAAAACTCAATTTCTCAGGGAGTTCATTCAGAAGGATTTCTTGGAGAATTTTGGACAATGTCAGTAAATTTCCCTTGTGTTTTTTTGAGTCCATCAGAGGAAAAATTGGTAATGAATAAAAAGTGAGTCAAAATACTTGTCAGCTTGGCTCTTCCTGACTCTATTCCTGAACTATGACCTAATGTTATCAAATTAGCAACCTGGCAAGTGCCTAATGAGTACTGTCTGTAAGTCCAGAAATATGGATTAAATGAAAAGATGATCCTTGCCCGGAAGGGGATGACTGTGTGGTTGGGAGTTAAAACTTACTTTTTGAAAATTATAAAATATTCAATTCAGTTCAATAAGCATTTAAGGACCTACTCTACAGTAGGTATTTGGGATACACATTTTGTAACTCATCCCCAAACCACTCTCCGTGATGCTTTGGTGATACAAAAGGTCAAAAAAAAATAGCTTCCTTCAAATGACATACATTCCGCCAATAAAATAAGTTGTCTAAATTCATGAATTTTTGCAGGGAGATCTTGGGACAAAAGAGAGAGAGAGCAATAACAAATAAGGAACCGGGCAAAGCTTTCTTGAGGAGATGACATACTTATTGTGCTTTGAAGAGAGGGATTCTGTAGGAAAGCCTGTAATTAAATATTATGTCAGGTGGTACAAATCATGTCATAGATTAGGGAAGCAGTTATTGTAATGAGTTTGCTAGTTAACCCTTCAGTCATACTAATGAATTTTGTAATTGAGAGTAGCCCTCTGAATAATCTCAATGTAAACAGTTAATGCAAATCCCATGAAGAAAAAGGAGCCTTAGTGAATATTTTAGGCTATGGAGTTAATGAGGTATCATGATATAATGATATAGTCTTATTTGTCTATGACTTGGATACTTCTTGCCTGTGTGATTTGTGGGCCTCAGTTTCCTTAAGTATAACACAAAAAAGTTATACAACATGATCTCTAAATCCTCTTCTAATTCTAAAGCTATTATCTTATGATCTATAATCTGCCAACATTAAAAAAAAATTACTTCCTTCTCACCACATGATAGTCAAAAGAATGAGCTAATGTTTACACTTCAAATCCAATGCTTTCTACTCATCCATGTTGTATATTTGCCCTCCCCAATCCTTCCCATCAGCTACTTCCCACAAAGACAGACTTTTACCCTCCCTGCTTACTTCAGTACTTGTACTTTGTAATTACTATTGGTATCATCATTTGTTATATGTTGATGGAAAATTCCCTGTAGATCCTAGTTCTCCCAAGTGGTTAAGTTTTTCTTTTTTCTTTCTTTTTTTTTTCTGACCACTTTTCCCATCCCCCATTCCACAGATTAGAGAACTGAGTCTCAGAAGAATTGACTTGTCCAACATCGTAGACTGAGCTGAAAAGCACCATGGAAGTAATCTAGTCTAATTCCCTCTTTTTATAGATGACAAAACTGAGGTTAAGGGAATTTAACTAACTTACTCAATATCAGAATAGATAGTAATCATCAGAAAGACTAGTTGAGCCCATGTCTCTTAAGGTTATTTCTAATTCCACTGTTCCATTCTTTATTTCCCTATAAAGCTTAAATCATTTAAATAATATATGATTCCCACATCTGACTCCCTTATTCATTCACATCCAGTGGCTCCCTATTGTTTCCAGGAAAAACACAATAAATCAATATAAACTCTTCTGTTTAGCCTTCAAAGCCTTCATTCATCAGCTGGTCCTAACGTAACATCTTCCTTTTCCTGCCTTACAGTCCCCTCTACCTTCATACAGAGATCCAGCAAAAAAAAAAAAAAAAAAAAAAAATGGCATCCTACTTTTAATCTCCCATCTCTAAGCCTTTTCACTAGAGTTTCTTTATTGTCTGGAATGTATTCCCTCTTCACATTTCTCTTCCAAAGGCCCTCTATTCCTTCAAGACAAACCTCTAATTCTACCTTCTGTGGAAAATTTTTCTTGATACTTCCCTGTTGGTTCCCTCCTTTATTCACTCCCTAACAACATCAAGAAGTATTCTACAAAAACAACAACAACAACAACTACTACTACTACTACTACTACTACTACTACTACTGCTACTACTACTATTACTACTACACCACTACTACTATGACATTCTTCTTCTTCCTCCTCCTCCTTACTTCCTCCTCCTCTTATTACTCCTAGTACTGCTACTATATTACTCCTACTTTTACTACAATTGCTACTACTCTACAACTCTTACTACTACTATACTACTCCTACTACTGTTATTATACTACTATTGCTATACTACTTCTAATCCTAAACTACTCCTACTCCTCCTATTATTTCTACTCCTACAACTGCACTACTTTTATTTTTACTACTCTACAATTACTACTACTTTTATTTCTACTATACAACTATAATACTATTACTACTAATTTTCTTATTTCTGCTACCACCACCACCAAAACCACCACCACCACATACTTAATATCTTTGTATTTATCATCTTTATGTTTTTCTGTGATATTTCATTATGCATTTATCTTTGAAGAAGCTAGATTATCCAGTAGATAGAAGGTATCAGAAAGATCTGAATTTAAATCTGGCTGCAATCAATTACTAAATGTGGGATCCTGAACAAATCACTCAATATTTTCCAGTTTCCATTTCTTCATCTATAAAATGTTCTAGGAAAGGAAATGGCAAATCACTCCAATTTCATTGGCAAGAAAATTATTGTCATGAAATTTAGACGGGACTGAAAATGACTAAGTGATAATAACAATAAGTCCTTGGATGGGTTACATTCAACTTTGACAATGGCACCCCTCACTCCCCACCAAACACATACATTCCACTAAATGTCCCTGTAGTGGGCACTCTGGTGAAGCACCCTTGTTTGACAAGAAACTCTGAAGTTATTTCACTGAGGTAACTAGACTTTATTTAGTTATTTAGTTATTTATTAGCTTATCCCTTTGATAAGGATTTGAATTCCCTATTCAGTATTTCAATACACCTTCTTTCTTTGCTCTTCTTCCTCAAACACACTTCAGGTTGAAGGAGCTTAACGCTTTTCATCTGGCGAAACTTTGCCAAGACCAAATATAAAGAAATGACTTGAATAGACTCCTTTTTAACAGATATAATCAAAGAAAATGAGCAGCCTTGTTACTGAGAATTTGGATGGCCTCTTTGAGCCCTTTTCATTTTGCACATGTATTGTCCAGGACTATTATGTAGTAGAGGGTTTATATTTGGCCATCATTTCTGATGTGGCTAAGGATTGTTTGGCCTGAAGGTGGCCTAGTGGTTGTAGTATTTTGATCACTATAGAAAATCAGTATTTTCCAGAGGAACTAATTCACTTACATTTCAATCCTTCCTCAGAGACTGTGGGATTCTGGGCAAGTCATTTAATCTCTCTCAGCCTCAGTTTCCTCATCTGTAAAATAGGGGTCACAATAGCACCTACCTCCCAGGGTTGTTGTGAGGATCAAATGGAATAATAATTTTAAAGTGCTTAGCAGAATATCTTCTATATAAATATTAGCTATTTATTATTATGTTATAGGATACATTCATATATATATGACATATGTATATCTATATAATCTATCATCTACCATCTATCTGATGCAGATGGCTAGTTATTTATATATATTCTACCCTATTAGAATGTACAGCAGACGCCTTTGCCTTTCTTTGTATGCCCGGTGTCGAGTGCAGTGTCTGGCACATAGATAGTTTTAATGTTTGATGACTAACTCACTGAATAAATACAAAGCCAAAGTTAGCTACTTCTGCACATGAGGTAAGAAATGTCCTTACTTAGGTACCAGAGTTTATCAGTTTAGCAGGGACATGGTTGGTGGAGAGGCACAGAGAGGAGGGATAGAATGAAGGCTTAAAGTGTTTGATTTAAATTGGTAAATGAGAGAAATTCCCCTAAGAGAAGGTTACTTCTGTAGGCAATATGGTAGGCTGGAGAGAAGATAGTTCCTAATTTTCTATTCTGGGGCATAGGGTGACTGCGTACCCTAGCTATGGCTCTGAGAGAACGTTATCATTTTTTTAAACTCTCCTTGACTATTTACAGAAAAGAGAGTCAGTCTGGGTCCCCTTGCTTGCTATTCACATTTTCTATTTGTCTGAATCCCACACAGGCCATCATGGCTCAGCTACCCCAAGAGGAAAAGGCAAAAATAGCAGAACAGGTGGAAATCTTCCATCAGGAGAAGAGCAAGCTGGACGCCGAGGTGGCTAAATGGGACGACAGTGGCAATGATATCATTGTCCTGGCCAAGCAGATGTGTATGATCATGATGGAAATGACAGACTTCACGAGGTAAGGGCACATGCCATTCTAATCAAAGACGGTGATTGGGGAGTATCCCAGATAGAATGTCTCCTCCGTGGAGTTGGCTGACTGACTTGCCAATTAGCATCGTGACAGTCAGCCAGCTCTAGCAGAACAACCTCTTCAGTTAGATACCATTACTTTTGCCAAAGTAATAAATAGGGTAATAGTAATAAATAAATAAAGAGGGGTATTTAACCCCTATTGGATATAGAACATTTACATTCATTTCTTCCTGGCCTGATAGTGTCAGCTCAACCAGCCAATTAAATTTCCGAAACAAAGGAAAGAATGGGGACTCCTCCCCCTCAAAGCTTTTTTGAGGGATTTCCATCACAATTTATGTATTTTCATGACTGTAGAATCAGACTTCCCCTTTAAGATTTCTTGTATTTCCATTGCTTTTCACCATTAAAGCTCCTTAAGGTCAGGGAAAATAAAATCTTTTATTGTGCTAATTTGTCTTCCCAGAACATAGCACATCGCTTGACCCATAATAATCATTTAATAAATGACTATTGAGTTGTATGATGCACAGAATTGAATGTTTATCCACAACATCAAGAAAGCTTGGAGTCAAATCCTCTCTCTGAGATTTGCTTAATTTGTGACCATGAACAAGTCAACCAACCTTTATGGGCCTCAGTATTAAAATCTATACATTGGAGCTAATAAAGCCTATAGTATTCCATATATTACTGAAAGAAGCAAATGGGTCTCTTAGCCTTATATAGCTATATAAGTAGAGATTACAAAATGCATAGAGATAGAGCTAGAAGGGATTTCAGAAGCCATCTGTGTAAACTCCTTCATTTTATAATTGAGGAAATGAAGACTAAAGGAGATTAAAACTCAAATCAGTGGTTTGAAGCACTCCCATTTGTTTGAAGCAGGTCCTCTGCCCTCTGGTAGAGGGCACCATATTTTTTGTTTGTTTCATTTTTTTCTTGTGTTGTGAAAACTCAGTGACCTATTTTTGCTAAATATGGATTCTGTCTGTACTATTCCTGTCACATAAAGGTGAACTGAAGCTAAACAAGCTAATCGCATGTTTAATTACCTGGAAATATGTATTGTTGTAATTTAAATGTGGTGTTATCCAGCCCTCTCCAAGCCAGTCCTTTCTATATCTAAACCTATCCAATAATTATTTGTTAAATCCTCACTATAGGCTGGACACTGAACTCATCGGTAGTCGATGTATATTGTACTGCTGTGCTTAGCGCAGGGCCTGGTACATGTTGCTTAATGAGTAAATACAAGTGATCAAAGTTGAAAGATTGAAACAATACTGAGCTATTAGGGGACCATCTGGGTTCTTAATTGGCACTGGAATGTGTCAACCAGGAAAGGATGAATGTAGATGTAAATTATGACAGGGATTTAAAGCCCAAGCTCACTTATGTCTGCTTGTGGAGAAAGGTTGTGTCGTGTGCTAATAATTCTGTCTATTCATTGTCACTTACCACTTGTGAACTTCAGAAGAACTGGTACCTGCTGGATATTCATAGGATTTTCAAATGTCATTGTGTTTATTAGTGGTATAGATGACAGAGTCCATTGGCTTTTCCTTTGTCAGCTTCAAGTTAGCAAAAATAACAGTTTAGCTTCAATCTAAACATTTTTCAAAAAGCTGTGTTTTTTTTTTTTTTAAACAAGTCTGCACTATCAAATCAGCCTCACTACCCCATTGCAAGGCTTAGGATGACTCAATTTGTTTCTCTTCAGCATTTTAATGACTTTGGGGTATTATGTAATCTATTAATGACATGTCTGATAGAAAATAATTACATTATTTTGAGCAAATAATTAATCTAGGCATGTTGCTGGTTGGGAATGGGAGTGTTTCATAGGCTTCTGAAGATGACATAGTGTTATAATCAATTGGGACGTGTAGATTTGCAAAGTCTCATGTCTTGGTGTTAAACTAGACAGAAATTGCTTTAATCATAATATTCTTGTAACAATTTCAGAAGCACTGGTTGACACCCTTCAGTCATCACTTGATCAGCCAATAAAATGTAAAACCCTTCAAGACAAAGACTTCGTATTTGCTTTTGCAGGCAGACCCTTTATGTCTCCATTTGGAGTTTTTTCAGCAAAGATACTGCAGTGATTTGCCATTTCCTTTTCTAACTCATTTTTCAGTTGAGGTAACTGAGGCAAACAGGGTTAAGCGATTTCTCCAGGATCATCTAGCAAGGAATTTGGGCTGAGGCCAGATTTAAACTCAGAAAGATGTCTTCCTTATGCTAAGCCTGACACTCTATGCCCTATATTACCTACTTGCCCTTGGGCATTGTAGACACTTAATGCATGTTTTGATTGGAATTGGTTTTCATTATGTTGGTATATTATGTATTTGTAACCAAAAATCATTCCATACAAAGAAAGAGAGATAAATTTATGATCTTGTGCAAGGTATGTTAGTCTTGGACCAGATTAAGCTTAGGTTTGAATTATATGCTTTTCATTCACACTTCTATGACCTTGGACATATCCTTTCACTTCTTTTGGTATTAAATCTGTGGTGCTATGATGCTCACCTCCACAGCAGACAAGCTCTACCTTTTGTGTTTTGTTTTGTTTTGTTTGTTTTTCCCCCAGCTCATATATACTTGTTAAATCAATCTTTTTTGATCCACTGAATTCTTAAGGGTCATTCCCTCTTGTAATAATTTTCTGAATTGTTATTTTGTCTAAGTTTTTGCATTTAATTATCTCTTTTCTGCATCATATTCTTGAAGGTAGGAGCTCTTTAATTTTTACCTTTGTATTCCTAGTGTTTAACAGAGTGCACATAGTAGGTGCTTAATAAATGTTTATTAAATGTTTAAAAAACAAAACTCTCACACCAGCAATGATTACTGTACATTTTGTTTTAATATTTTGTGTTTTTCGGAAGCAATTTATCCTTTCCTCCAGGGATAATAAGAGTGAACAAAAAGGAGAAAGTATAATTACTAAGAATGATTCTTATTGGCATTGGGCCCTTCTAATGAGGATGATATCTTTGTCAGTGAAAGTTTTACCTTTTCAGAACATGTTATATTAGCATTGCCTATGGGACAGATATCAGACCTACAGCCCAGACTGAATGAAGTCCAAAACACTCCCAAGTGTGGCCCTAACCTGACTGAAATGTAGTTTCTATGTGATTGTAATATGTTGACTCAACCAATATAGAAATGTGTGGCGCAGACTTCATGCTTCTTCCGTACATTTAAGTGGTTCCTGTTTATATTTGAATTTGATAGCATTAACCTAGAATGCCAAGAGTTCAAGTGACTTGTCCAGGATGACATGTACAGGGTCACTAACTCTTGCTTTATTTCAATGTATCCTCACAAAAATCCTTTGAGATAGTAATAAAGTATTATATATACATAGTAGTATTATAGTAATCTATAATAATAGATTATTATGCCCATTTTACAGATGCAGAAAACAAGGCTAAAATATTAAGTTCAATTTTATTCAATTCAATAAATATTTATAAACAAAGTATAAAGCACATAGAAGGCACTGGAATAAAGAGTTAGAACTTAAAGGAAACCAGGGAGGATGGTAGTTGGAATAAAGAAGGGAGAGCATTCCAAGCAATCTAGAAGTTGAAAGATGAAGGATCTTATTTATGTAAAAACTATGTAAAAAAAAGATGCCAAAAGTTCAGTTACTGGATTAAAAATACATGTCAAGGAGTCAGATGTAAGAAGACTGCAAAAGTAAAGGGGACATATCAATTGGAGAACGGCTGAATAAATTGTGGTATATGAATATTATGGAATATTATTGTTCAGTAAGAAATGACCAACAGGATGAATAGAGAGAGGTTTGGAGAGACTTACATGAACTGATGCTGAGTGAAATGAGCAGGGCCAGGAAATCATTATATACCTCAACAACAATACTATATGATGATCAATTCTGATGGACGCGGCCATCCTCACCAATGAGATGAATCAAATCAGTTCCAATAGAGCAGTAATGAACTGAACCAGCTACACCCAGTGAAATAACTCTGGGAGATGACTATGAACCATTACATAGAATTCTCAATCCCTCTATTTTTGTCTGCCTGCATTTTTTTTTTTATTTCCTTCACAGTCTAATGGTACACTATTTCAAAGTCCGATTCTTTTTGTACAGCAAAATAACTGTTAGGACAAGTATACTTATATTGTATTTAATTTATACTTTAACATATTTAACATGTATTGGTCAACCTGCCATCTGGGAGAGGGGACAGGGGGAAGGAGGGAAAAATTGGAACAAAAAGTTTGGCAATTGGCAATGCTGTAAAATTACCCATGCATATAACTTGTATATAAAAAAGCTATAATTAAAAAAAAAACTACTTATGTATAAAAACATCACAACCCAAAGAGAATAAATTCTGTAAAAATTATTAAAACATGAAATAAAAATAATGAAAAAAAAAGTAGAGGGGACAAAGTTAGGAAATGCTTTGGATGTCCAAGAAAGCATTTTATATTTGCTCCTGAAAACAGGGAACCACTGGAGTTTAACTCATAGGGAGGGGTGACCCAACAAGAGTTTTAGGAAAATCACTTTAGTAGATAAATGGAGGATTTCCTTGAGTGGGAGACAATTGAAGCAAGCAGATCCAGTAGGTATTGTACCTGGGCTGGGACAGTATCAGAAAAGAGAAGCATGGGATATTCCTGAGATATCGCAAAGGAGAAATCATCAGGCACTGACAAGAGATTGAATATGGGACACTAAAAGATACAAAAGGATCCAGGATGATTCCAAGGTTGTGACCCTGAGAGATTGGGAGAATGATGTTGCCCTCTACAGTAATTGGGTCCAAGGTTATATACATAGCTTCACTGTTTCTGGCTTTTTAGGAATCATCTCTTTTGATTCTCCTAAAAGCCATGTGAGGTTAATGCTCTTATTATCCTTAGTTTCCAGATGGAAAAACTGAATCTGATGGTTCAGTGACTTGCTTAGGGTCACATAGCTAGCACATGCCAGGGCAATATTCAAATTCAGCTTTTTCTGATCCCAAGAACAGATCTCTATCCACCATGGTTGAATGCAGGTTTGGGTTGGAAGAAGAGTGATCTTTGTTCTGAGCATAAAAAAATGGATTGTCTCAGTGCAAGTATGATAGAGTTTCCCCTCTCTTTAATCAGCAAGGTCGGCCCGATTTTAAAACTGGACATTCTGACGTCTTGACTTTGGGTAACCTTTAGCTTAACTTAACTCTGAACAAAAATCCAATTCTTACTCAAAAACCACTTCCAGTTCCATGACACAAAGAAAGGGTCCACTTGATTTTGTACTAAGTATCCCCAAATCAAGTGATTACAACCATTTGCATGCCATAGCATTTTTTCCTTTTGATTGTCTTATTTTTTTCTTCTCTCCATTTAATTCATTAATTTGATTTACTTATCTTCAAATTATGTCCTTCGTTATTATTGAAAATTTAAGTGGTTCCACTATACTATTTATATAGTAACTTCTTCGTGAAGACCACCCTAGATTTCTATTAACAAACTGCCCAAACACAAAATTTGCTTCCACTGCAAAGATGCTAAAGGGATAATCAAAATCAAAGGTGAATTCCTTCTTTGCATTTTGGTTGCCAAAAATAAACAACTCGTGCTGGTCATGCTTTGCATTATAAAAGGGATAAAAGGGAAAAAAAAAAAACTGTCCAAGGAGGCAAAAAGACATGGCCTGTTTTGGCATTGGTCTTTCTTTATACCCCCAGCACTTAAATAGCACCTGACATTTAGGGATAAGGATAAGGACTAATTCTGTGATTTCATTGGTATGGGGAGCTTCCAAATGAGGAAATTCCTCGAACCAACTCAGATTGATAAATTTTTTGCAATTTATAATATTAAGATACAGGGTCCTTATAGTATTAAGGATTCAGGTTTTGATATCCTAAACCCTTTAGGCCTATGCTTCCTTCTCAGAATAATGTCTTCAAAAGTAAGAATATGAATAATTACAAAATAAACTAATTTTATTGAAATAAAATTATTAAATATAAGGCAAATTCTTGAACCCAGTTGAAGAACCCTTGTACATGAGAACTGCTGAGACTCCTGGGAATCTGTGACTGGCCCAGTGTCTTAGAATCAATATATTTTGGACTTAGAACTAGAACACAAATATTCTTGGCTTAGCGAATGATTCTCAAAACAGTACTCATCTCCTAGGTTATTGTGAAAATCAATTAAATTATATTTGTAAAGCACTTAGCACAATGCTTGGCACTTAGTAGGTATTATATAAATGCTCTTGTTGTGGTTCTTGTTGATGTTTACCCCAAAGAAGAGGTGGCCCAGAGGAGCCTGAAAAGTGAGAAGATCACTGGTTGAATATTTTTTATAAAGGAGTTGTCCTTATACACATATAAATTACCCTAGGTGTCCAATGAGGTTCTTCTAAGTGAGAAGCTGTGATTCTGTGACTATAACTTCCTTTTCAGTAACTAGGCACCCAAATGAACACGATCTTTTCAAAGTAGGCCCTTCAAGAGTATGGGATTCTATGCCAGAAATGCTCACATTTATTCCAAGTCACTGCTGGAATGGCTCGCTGAGAATTCCATTCTCTGTGATCTGGTGATAGATCTGAGGAAGTCGGTTTTGACTTTTGGAAATTTCTAGAGGTCATCAGGAAATGATAAACTTCACGGCATTTTGCTTCCTTAATATATTAGTGGGTAGACAAAGCTAGTTTGAAGAACATACAAGTATGCACATGAATTATGAATATGTTATAACTTTTGTATATTTTATGATGTTTAGAAATTAATTTCAAGGGAAGTTCAAAGGAGGAGCTCCAGACAATGTTTTTAAGACTGATTGCATCATAGGAATACATCTCAAGCCTTCCTTCTGCCCCCCTACGCTCCCTTCTTCTCTCTTTTTCTCTCTCTCTCTGGCACTTTCTTATTCTTTCAATCTGTCTCTGTCTCTCTACCTGTTTTTCTCTCTCTGGTTCTCTGTGTTGCTCAGTCTTTGTCTCTCTGATTTCTTTTTCTCTCTGTGTTTTTCTGTCTATCTCTGTCTCTGTGGATCTGTCTATTTCTGTCTCTCGTCTCTGTCTCTTTCTCTGTGTTTCTGTATTTCTGTGTATCTGCCTCCGTCTTTCTGTCTCTCCATCTTTCTTTCTCTGTCTCTGTCTCTGTCTCTCTCTCTCTCTCTCTCTCTCTCTCTCTCTCTCTCTCTCTCTCTGTGTGTGTGTGTGTGTGTGTGTGTGTCTTTTTGTCTCCATGTCTCTCTCACACACATACACAGCTTAAAAGCAGCTATATTCTTGAGGACAATTGTCACTTGCTTACAGAAGAAAAGTTTAGACATTTGTGGAGAGAGGAGAAGAGGATAAGAGGGGATGGAAGGAAAGGAGAATAAAAAAGAGCAGAAGGGAGTAGAGAGGGGGAGCACAGTCTCCTTAAACAGCCAAACATCTTACAGATTGTAATCACCTTGGAATGATCACCAAAAGCTCAACAGCATATACAGTTGGAAATAAGGCGACAGCTATTTAATGTGTTTGTGCATTAGGCCCAAGGTCATTAGCTCCAAATTTAGGCTGACCTGTATCTCACCCAAGTCCAAGTCCAAATTCATCCTTCCTTAGAAGATGGTAGAATATTTTCCTTCAGAAGACCATATATAAATACAATATAACTATAAAATTAAGAAACACACACAAGTAATTAAATGCAAGATTGTTTGAAAGAAGGAATCCCTAAGTTGGAATGGGAAATCAAAAAAGCCTTCATACAGGAGTTGATGTTTAAAATGTACTTTAAAAGAAAATAATTTTATGAATGAAAGGTGAGGAAGTAATTCAGTCCAAGCAATGGGAATGGCCAGTACAAAGATCTATATGGAGCTGGAGGGTTATATGTGTGAAGCAGAGAGAGATCTCCCGATATGAGAAGGGGAGTCAGTCCAATGAGGCTAGAAAGGCAGATTGGCCCAAAGTTTTGAATGACTTTATAAGCTCAACAAATGAATCATATTATATTCCAGAGGCGTAGGATGCCCCTGGAGTTTGTGGAATATGGAACTGTAGTTTCATTTGTGTAAGGAATCTCAAGGAGGAAAATCCTTTATCAGTTCAGATCTTAATCATTATCAGTCTTCTCTATAATTTATACTCTAAGAGTTATCTAGGACAACGCTTCTTAAACTGTATGTTGAGACCTCTTGGGGGTCCCATAACTGAATGGAGGGTCACAAAATTATGATTTATTATCAGTAAATTGTTCATTTGTATATCTATTTTATATGCCTAAATATCCTGGATTGCATAACAATTTATTGAGCAAAAAAGGATCATGAAAGGAAACCGTTTGAAAAGCCTTGACCTAGAGAACTTATAAGTGATTTGGAAAACGTCCCACAATCTGTTTTGATAGATAGATAGATAGATAAATATAGATGTATAGAGATAGAGATAAAGATATATATAGAAATAGATAAATATACACATACATACACACACATATATGTTATATATATATATATTCCTTTTATTTTTTAATTTTCAATACTTTATTTTTCCAAATACATGTAAAAATAATTTCCAACATTCATTTTTGTAAAACTTTGTGTCCCAATATTTTTTCTCCTTCCTTTCCTTAACTCCTCCATCTCCAAGACATTAAGCATGATGTAATGGGCTGAGGCTTGAGTTGATGCACTGAGGTCTATTCCACTCCCCTGCCTCCACCCACCAAAATCGTCATTTCCTATACAACACATCAGGACTTGCACAAAGAGTGGGTGGGGGCCATTCTTTCTCCAAGCTTATCTATTAATAGAGTATGGTCCAATTACTATTTAGCCTCATGTGCTTGGGACCTCAGTGCATCAACTCAAGCCTCAGCCCATTACATCTCCCGCTTTCTTTTGTTTTAGAACACAGGTGATCATGCCATCCCTGACTCCTCAGGGAGGTCAGAGCCCCCAAGGGGAGGTGATCACACCCTCCCTGATTTCTCAGGAAAGGAGGTGAAAGCACCGAAAAGGAAGTGATCACGACCCCCTGACTTCTCAGGAAGGGAGGTGAAAGCACTAAAAAGGAGATAATCACGCCCTCCCTGACATCTCAGGAAGGGAGATGAAAAGCACCAAAGGGAAGTGGGGGTTGCTAGCAGGTTTCTGGGCTCAAGGGTCTTATTATGCACAAACCCATCAGCATGGGAACACATAGCACATAACACATAGCAACAACGCAGAGGCTATTAATGATGACTCTCCCCACAGTCAGTGCAGGCTTGATGTGGTGTAACAAACATGAATTATACACCCAAGTAACGGTATAACAAACAATATAAATCAACAGTATGATGTAAAAGATTGCCAGAAGTCCTAGAAGGAGAGTATGTAAACAGCAGTCACACATACACCTCTTCAGCAGCCAAGAGATAGTCCAAAACCAGTCTATTGTCCATTGCTTCACATATCAGGGAATCCAATGATCCCCCCAAGTTTTTGAAGTCCAGCAAAAGTCTTTTTATGTCTTAGGGAATCCAATGATTCCAGCAGATTTTGAAGTCCTGTAACAGTCTTATCATTTCTCAGAAAATCCAATGATTCCTGAGGGCTTTAAAGTCCTACAACAATCTTATGTCTCAGAGAATCCAATGATTTCTGAGGGTTTTGAAGTCCAATGATTTTCTATGTCCATGAGTCAAATGCCATAACTGCCACACTCTTTCAATGGTGAGCACAATCAGCAACAGAACCACCCGATGTTTCTTGGGGAGGAGATGGCTCAGTGGATAGAGCACTAGCCTTGAAGTCAAGAGGACCTGAGTTCAAATCCAGCCTCAGACACTTAACAAACAGAAAAAGTGAGCTGAGCCAACCGTGGCAATGGCAATCCCAAAAGTCTCTCCTCCCCTTCCTATTCCACTCCCCTGCCTCCACCCACCAAAATCGTCATTTCCTATACAACACATCAGGACTTGCACAAAGAGTGGGTGGGGGCCATTCTTTCTCCAAGCTTATCTATTAATAGAGTATGGTCCAATTACTATTTAGCCTCATGTGCTTGGGACCTCAGTGCATCAACTCAAGCCTCAGCCCATTACAGCATGATATGTTAAGTATAATTATTTTAAAAATATTTCCATATTTGTCATGTTGTACAAAATAATTTAGACTAAAAGTGGGGGAAAAACTGAGAAAAAAAAACAAAAAAATGAAAATACTATGATTCTATCCATATTCAGTCTCCATAGTTCTTTCTCTGGATATCAATGATATTTTTCATCCCAAGTCTATTGAAATTGTTTTCACTCACCTCATTTTTGAGAAGAGCCAAGTCTATCACAATTGATCATCATAATGATCTTGATGCTACTACATATAATGTTCTCTTGATTCTGCTCACATTATTAAGCATCAGTTCATGTAAGTCTTTCCAGGCTTTTCTAATTTGCTCATCATTTCTTACAAAACAATCATATTCCATTTCATTCATAGACTATAACTTATTCAGCCATTCCCCGATAGATGGGCATGCACTTAGTTTCCAGTTCCTTGTTAATACAAAATATATAAAAATACAAAAATATAAAAATTTTGCACATGTGGATCCTTTTCCCTCTTTTATGATCTTTTTGGAATACAGACCCAGTAATGACACTGATTCATCAAAGGATATGCAGTTTTATAGCCCTTTGAACATAATTCCATATTAGTTCAGAATAGTTGGATCAGTTCACAATTCCACCAACATTTATCACTATCTTTTTCTGTCATCTTAGCTAATCTGTGGAGTATGAAGTAATAACTCATAGTTGTCTTAATTTGTATTTCTCTAATAAAGAGTGATTTAAAACATTTAATATGATTAGAAATTATTTCAGTTTCTTCATCTGAAAATTGCGAGTTCATTCTTTGACCATTTATCAATTGGGAAATGACTTGTATTCTTATAAATTTGAGCCAATTCTCTATATAATTTAGAAATAAGATCATTATCAGAAACACTGACTATAAATTTCTTCTCCTCTCCAGCTCTCTAATTCTTCTAATTTTGGCTACAATAGTTTTGTTTTTGCAAAACCTTTTATGTTAATGTAATCAAAATTATCCATTTTGCATTTTGTAATGTTCTATTGATTTCCTTTGGTCACAAATTCCTCCCTTCTCCTCAGATCTGGCATTAGACTATCCATTGCTCTCCTAATTTGCTTATATAGCATCACCTTTATGTCTAAATCATGTAAACATTTTGACCTTATCTTGGTATAGGATGTTAAATGATGATCAATGCCTTCTTTCTGCCATAGTATTTTCCAATTTCCCCAGCAATTTTTGTCAAATAGTCAGTTTTTATCTCAGAAGCTTGAATTTTAGGGTTTATAAAACACTAGCTTATAATAGTCATTGATTATTGTTACACAGTCTTTCCATACTGTTTCCCTATCACCTGGTCCAAGACTGTTTGTTGGCAAAGACCACATAGGCCATCATTCTATAACATTCCCTCAAACCGTTAATTTGTCATGTTAGCAACCAGTATTTACTAAAGATCAAACTTAATTTTACACCTTCTTTGGTAAACCAACAAGGAAAGCACTTCCTACATTATTCCATCAAAGTATTTATTAAATATCAACTGTATACCAAGTCCTGGAGGTAGGAAGATAGGTTAAAAAAAAATCTCTAACTACAAGAAACTCATATTCTAATGAGAGAGAGAACATGCAAATAACTATATCCACAAAATATAGGTAGATATAATATAATAATGTATAATATAATATATATGTTTATGCTCAGATATGTTTATGAGAAGAGAGGGGACAGGGAAGAGAGAAGAAGGGGAAGAAGAGAGGAGAAAGGGATGGGAGAGAAAGAGAAGGAAGGAGAGAAGAGATGGGAGAGGTGAAGAAGGGGGAGGAAAGGGGAGGAGAAGTCAATGTCACTATCACAGAATCCTATAAATTCATAAAAAAAAGAACAAGTACAGTAATATTGAATGAATGTGGTAGGAAAGGACAATGATGGTGACCACTGCTACACTAGAAAATAGTGGAGATAATGAGAAATAACTTATCCAAATAAAAATTCTAACAGGAAACTGTTAAACTTGACAGCACCAGCTAAATATAAATCTGTATTAACATTACTAAACATTGACAAGTTTTTTATTTTTTTTTTGCCTTCCTTTGAAAAATAACAACACAAAATGGAAAGAAATAAAAACATGGGGAAAATAACCAAGAAACTCTTTTACATAAATAAATATCCCAGCTTTAGGAAGAGGGAGCCAGATTGTCTAGATATCTGTAACTCCTCCATATTGCGTGAAAATTCATATGTGAAACCTCTGTCTCTATTTTCAAATCTAAATAGCAATTGAAAAGTTAACTTACACCACGGGAGGGCTAATGTTGCCCCAGGAAACCGTAACTTTCACATTACCTCGTGTATATGTTGGAATCAACAACAGGGATGTTAAATTATCATAACTTTACATTTAGAACTGTAAATTTAGGGAAGAACAAGAATGTTCAGCAGGAAATTAAACAAAATTCAAACACTTTGATGAAAGAGTATTTTGTATTTTCCTATTAAAAAACAAATCTTAATGAGTGTTGATTGGAATGATTATTTACCACACATCATGAACCTTGCCTGCATTGCTCAGAAAACATGATTTTCTTCACATCATGTTTGAGTCATGGCTAATGGGATTTTGGTTTACTACCATAGTAGTATCTTATAAATAACACTTGATAGATATAAAAAGAAGAGCTGTAGCAAAAGTACAAAAAGTGGCATTTGGATGTATTTTCTTAGATTATGCTGCCTCAAGTTGCTTAGCTACCTTTGGAGAAAGGTGAAGAGATGATCTTTCATAATTTTAGGTTCATAAGTCAGAGCTTCTCTAGCTTGTGGGGCTGCCAGAAGAAAACACGTTCTAGGTTTTATATTCAAATAGCCTAAGATGCTCAGCCTATACCTAGATGGTATCACCTGGGAAACAAAATTCCACATCTAATTTCTCTAAGCAAAATATCAGCTAAGTATCACAGCAAACAGCATACTGTACTTGGAGTTAGGAAGACTTGAGTTTGGATTTTGTATCAGATTCTTACTAGTTGTGTGATCCAACTTGTGACACTCAGTAGTCGAAAGACCCTAGCAAGTCACTAAACTAGAAAAAGGGCTAGCCAGACAAGACAGTTGTTGAAATCTCATCAAATTCTAAATCTGTCTCCTTATAACATAGAGTCAAGATGATTGTGTGAAAACATCATTCCAATACACACTTCCCAGCTGACATTCTAAGCCTAAGCTTTCTCATCTGGAACTATTCCACTCAGGGCTGTTGGGAAGCATAAAGCAATTAATAGTTAAAACCCTCTGCAAATTTGAGAATATTATATAATTATCCATTATAATTATTTTAATTTTTGTTGTTGTTAAGACAGGAAAGACTTGGTAAACTCAGAAATTGTAAACATGGAGACAAACTTTAGAGCGTATGTGTGTGTATATGTGTCAGTGTTGTTTAAATTTAATTTTTATCATCTTTTAATCTTAATTTTTAAAAATCCATATTTTAAAATTTTAAATCTGCTTATATTTGGATATTAATTCTCATATCCTGTATTCTTTCAGAGGGAAGGGCCCATTGAAAAACACTTCTGATGTTATTAATGCAGCCAAGAAAATTGCTGAAGCTGGTTCACGAATGGACAAATTAGCCCGAGCTGTGGCTGACCAGGTAATCTAATTGAGGAGAGCCAGACACTCCTCTGAGTAGACTGTAATGAGCAACTGAACTCTGAGGTTTTATGCATCAATAAATGTTTTTAAAGAATGAAGTATGGGACTTGGCAAACACTTTATGTACCTTTTCCCCACCCCGGGCCCTGTAATGGTGGGAAAGGTAGATTTAGCTCAGAGAAGAGTCCGTATAACTTGTGTTAATAAAGTTCAGAAGAAAGCCAATTAAAAACCACCTCTATGACCTCGTAAATATGAATTTTGTAGTCATGGACAACAGAGTTTCTTCAAGCTGCCTTGATTTAAATAAAATCAGCTGCTTTCTCTTAAAAAAAATTAGACAGGAAAACTGTCCTTCTTTATATTTCTTGGGTGATTTCATGTATTTGGGGACTCCCAAATACAGGTCACTCATCTAGATTGTAGAGTTACAGTTCTTTGAAAGCTGCTTCCTGGTGCACGGAGAAAGTAATATGCCCATAATTCCCTAGTCAAAATATATCAGAAACAGGTTTTGAACTGAAATCTCCCAGGTCTGCTTACTAGAATTAATTTTAATTTTAAAGCAGGACTTGGAATTATATTGATGTAGAAAAATTTTGTTGATGTAAAAAAAAAATTATGTCTACTAATACAAAATTGGAAGCATTTTTTTAGATAGCTTGTTGTTTTAAGACACTTGTGTCAATACTGAATTATAAAGTAACTTGCCCAGAGTAACCCAGTTATCATGTGTCTGAAGCGAGATTTGAATCTAGATATTCCTGACTCTAAGGCTTACTCACTATCTATTACTCCATGCTACTTTCCATTTTTAATAGGATGAGCCCAATGATTGCATTGATGTCAGTAAATTTCCATGAAGAATCTATCTCCTTGGAAGTAAATTGGCACCTTCTTTGAGAAGTAAGATGAATTGTTTAGGATCACCTAATCGTAGATCTCAGAAATAGCAATAAAATCCATTTTTTCCCCCTGGCTTAAAGACTATATATTATGCTGCTTTGCCTTTCTTAAGTTACTTATATATAAATTGTTACTGAAAAGGAAATCTTGTTTTCTCCTTTCGTTGTCCCTGCTTCCCTAAATGAGAAATTTGGCGTCACCTGTCCATGAGTTTCCCTGGGAACTCTGCTCTATTGACTTTGGATTTGCCATACCCACCAATGATGTAACATTTTAGATGGCTTCCATTTTAGCTGTGGATCAGTGAGTCTACTGCCAAATATGTGCAGGTTTATTTTGAGTTCTGACTTTCCCTCTTCCAATTCAGTCCAATTTAGCAATCTTTTGTTGATTTGGCCTTGATGGGAAATGGGGATTTACTCATGTTAGCTCTTCAGATAAATGGATATTTTAAAAATTTATTCCTTTGGGACTAGGAACCAGCCTATTCTCCTATTAATTTTAACAGAGGATAGTGTAAGTGAATCCCTATTGTATAACTCAATGTCATCTTGGGAAAAGTAATTTTATTGGATTGTCATCCAGTAATTCCCTCAGGAGATTCTGGAGTAAGTAGAGTTATCCCTTTCACATTACAACTTTCCCCACTACAATTTCTATATATCACAGGTCATCATAAGGAAATAAATGGGAATTTTGGAGGAGTTTTATGAAAGCTACATGTTCCATACAAAGACTAGCAGATGAAACAGAGCCCATGACCAAATTGAACTCAAATTTCAAATAAGACATTGTAAACATCCCATTAAAAAAAAAGACTTTTTTTTTTCTGGTATGAGGTGAGGACCCATATCTACACTAGATGCTGTCCCTCTAACACTCAATGTGAAAAGGATGACTATAATACTGTTAGAGCCAAACAAAATGGCTCTCCTCCACCCCCAGTAGGATGAATTTTTCATTTTAGTTGACTCTCATTGTAAAGTTAACATTCTTTGGAAACTACTTACTAAACAATTACTTGCTTAAGAGATTCAGTATCTCTCCATCCCCATTCACACACACATACACACACACATATTGGGGCTCAAGGACAATGCCTATGAGATGATCTTTTAAGCTACATATAATCATTCCAACCTTTGCTCTGTAAATTATATAGCTAAAAAACACATATAGGTGTCATGCTAATGGGTTTTCCTATGTGAAAAGTGTAAAATGGGGGAGGGAAATCACATTATATTTGTAGAGAATGGACATGAGTTCAAATTTCAACTGTATCCCTTCTTACCAGTGTAATCTTGGACAGGTTGCCTAATTTCTCTGTCATAGTTTCATCAGTTTTAAGCAACAAAATGACAGAATATACTGAGCACTGGATACCCTGAATTCAGATCCTACCTCAGATACTTAGAGCTAGTGTAATCCTAAACAAGTGACTTGGTCCCATTCTATCTCAGTTTCCTTCTCACCTATACATTGAGATAATAGGGATTACTGTTAGGTTATAAGGATCAAATAAAATAATGCCTGTAAATCACTTTCAAGTGATATAAATTATGAGACTTTTATGATCTTTAAAACATGGAGCTTAGGCTAGGTGGTTAAGGCCACTTCTATAATTAAATCTGTTATCTATTATTATTATCTATTATCTATCTATTTAAGCTTCCAAGAAGATTTTTATTCCTGCTTTTTGCTTACTTCTCAACTATGTTGTGTGTATCTAGGGCTCTCAAATAACTGATGTCTAGATAATAAAAGTCACTGTAATTTGAACTTAATAAATTTTGTCACAGGACACCTAAATGGCATAGTGGTGCAATGGCACAAAGCACTTTTCTTGGAATAAAAAAATCTACTCTTCAGGAATTCCAATCTAGCCTCAGACACATGTATACTGTGTGATCTTGGAAAAGTCACTTAACCCTTTTTGTCTCAATTTTTTATATGCAGAATTAGCTGGAGAAAGAAATGGCAAACCACTCCAGTATGTTTGTCAAGAAAACACCAAATCGATTCATAGAGTCAGATGTTACTGAAATGATAGAAAAAAATAAAATAAATTATCACACTAGAATAGTATACCTTTAGGTAAGGCACTTCATATCTCTAGGATTTAATTCCTTCATCTTGTTTTGTTTTGTTTTGTTTTGTTTTCCCTGAGACAGTTGGGGTTAAATGACTTGCTGAGGGTCAAGCAGTTTAAGTGAGTGAAGTCAAATTTGAACTCAAGTCCTCCCATTTCCTTGAGGGCTGGCACTTTATCCACTGTACCATCTAACTGCCCCTAATTCCCTCATCTTTAAAATTAGAAGATTCAAATCAGATAACTCTTAATTTGAAATCAAATGTTTGACCATGTAACACAGAGATTCATGTAAATTTCTTTAAGGGAAATCTTCAAATAATTCCAGAAAGCATCAGCTTTTTAGTGTATACTAAGAACAAAACCTCTGGGCATCGATACCTTGAGTCTTAGAGAGTTCATATTTGAAGGAAATCTTAATTATTATCCCTTCGTTGAAGAATCAAACTCAAAATGGGAAGGTAGGATGAGCACATTTAAAATTCTCTGAAATAAATGCCATATTCAACACAAATTGCATTGCAAATGCTAAAGTGAAACTGGAGGAAAACAGGTGGCTGGACTCCAGCTCAGTATACAAGGGAGACTTATTTGGGGAGTACTGGGTAAGAATATCTCCTGGTTCTAGGATTTATATTTTATGGAGATTGCTCTTCTATGCTACTGAACAAAATAGGAGGAAATTTCAAAATACTCAGGATTTAGTGCACTACAAATTTGTTATCAGACCTTAGCTGAGTTTTCACTCAGTTTAGTGTAGTTAGAATTAAGTTAGAGTAAGGTAATGGGATGATAGAGGACAGCAAAAATAGTGGGAGGCAATATGATTGAGAAGATGGGAGTGAATGGGATCAAAGATTTATATAAATGGGGTTGGCCCTGGCATAGAAAAGGATGTTCTTCAGAATATGGAGTGCTGGATGAGGAAGGGATATTAAGAGGATCTGAGATGAGGAGAAAAGGAGAAGAGACAACTCAAAAAAAAAAAAATTCCCTCTTTTTTTTCCATCAGAGTGTGAAATGAGGGTCTCAGTTGAAAGGGAGGAAGAAAGGGATTGTATCATAAGCTTGAGGAGAAAAGTGAAGATTTGGATCAGCTATTGTGGTGAATGGGCTAAAAAATCATTTCAAGAAGAGTAATAGGATTGCAGTGAACCCAGTCATTACTGTTTTGTAATTTCCTCATTTTTTTTTCAGTATGATGGGAGAGGAGCAAAGATAATAGAAGGTAGTAGAAATCCAGCATTGATATTTGGCAATGTATGACCAGAAATAGTACAAGGAAGCCAAGAAGTCAAGAATAATATTGCATTGAACTGGCTCAGGAGGAAAATGAACTTTGTAAAAGAGAATCGTGTAACAAGAGTATGATTTCTCTGAAAAGAAACCATAATGTTGAAACAAGACACCCTTCCTTGCTTTTCTCCCCTCCTCATTGTGGAAATAACCACTAGAAAGCGACTTGCCATTTCTGTTGTTCTTAGATCTGAACTTCTTTAAAGCATTGTGGGGATTTGAGTGATTGGAGAGGTGTTCCGCTTGGGGACACATGCTTTTTGCATTTTAAATTTCTCTGGATGAGGTTCAGCTGAACAGCTGACAATGAACAAAGCTGGGGAAGCCATCAACAGATGCCTTTCTGTGGCTGGAAAATGTTTTCCCCAAGTTTCAAGATATGCATGCAATATAAACTTTTTATGGACTGTTGCATTTTTAATTACTGTTCCAAGGAGATAGGCCTTCCAGTTTAATTTGCTCCAAGGTATTTGTATTGAAAGCTTTGTCAGCTCTCTGGAGAGATATCATTTTAAAGTTAATTCTTTTCAGTACATGGGTCTCAGGAGTCAGATAAATATTACAGTATTAAATAGTTGCAGGAAGGAGAAATGGTCTCTCTGGGATTCTTTCTTGATAGATGCAATAACATAGAAGAAGGCATGTTAGTAACAGCCATGCAGAGAGTAGGTTAAACTCTGTGACCTCCCTAAATCCTCCTTCCCTTTTTGTATTGAAAGAGAAAATATGGTGGTGTCCAAATCGTAAGTTTAAATTATACAGAGAGAAGCTGCTGAACTTCTCAAGGCTTGATGAACACTTTTCCAGGATTTCATTTAGATTTCTCGTGTTTCACACGTTCTCATACACATAATCCTCTGCCAAAGGCTACTGTGATTGACCTTGGACACGTTGTATAGTGTTTTTCCAACATGCCTAATGATTATATTAATGAAATATCAAATTGATTCTAAAATTTCCAGTGTGCCCGAGGATTTCATTTTGAAACTCCCAGATCTCTGAAGTCCATATGCTAACAAGTCCAATAACAAAGCAACTCACGTGAGGATTCTTAGAGAACCATGAATGAGATAACGAGGCAGGGACACACTTTACTGAGCAAAGGAAGCAATTGTTGGAGGCCAGGACATCCCTTTGCCCATTGAAAATAGTGGCTTCATTATCCTAGCTGGTCATGTAATGGGCAAGGTGAACAATTGTGTCTTACTAGCCATAGTTCATTTCAATTGACTCTGGATGAATTGTTCTAGGAACATTTCCACTTGTATTGGTTATAAACTATCTCCGAGCCGCTTACATTTAAGGGCCTTGAATAGGTCCCTCTAATTTTGAGATTCACAATGAGTCCAAAATGGAGAAAGGCATGCTATAATAAGAATGATACTTTGCTTAGACAAGCAAAGGAAATAAATTGCTTCGTCGTCTTATTAAAGCAGCAACTCGAAATCATATTCTTTAATGCAGCATACAGATTACCATAAATGATTTCCTTCCAGGGGAGAATGGCTGGGTGTTATGCGTCAATAGACTCCCCTGCTTCGTGAAAGCTGAATGGAGTTCTCCACAAAATAGCCTCTGAGATTACTTAGCTGTCTTTACTGTGCAGAAGGCAACTAACAAAGAGTGTAATTAATTATTTACAGATGCTATCAATAGGGGCTTTCTGGGATATCTTCATATTTTAATGCGTGAAATTCCATAGAAGCCGAAAGAATAATTCTCAACCGTTACCTCCCATCTGAAGGGGATGGGTGGGTAATGTTTTGCTAATATAGAATAGACACTAAATCATATCCAAATGTGAGATTTGATATAATGGGCGCTATAGAAGATAATATATAATTGAGAATGCCATCTATTTTTTTTTTTTTAATTTTCAGTGTCCTGATTCTGCGTGCAAACAGGATTTATTAGCCTACCTTCAACGAATTGCCTTGTATTGCCACCAGCTTAATATCTGCAGCAAGGTCAAGGCAGAAGTACAGAACTTGGGCGGAGAGCTTATTGTATCAGGGGTAAGCCGGTATTTGGATGTCATAGTTTAAAGGTCCCACTACGGTAGCACTTGGAAGGGAACCATTCTTGGCAACAGTACTGTTTCAAAAATAATAATAATAAATCATTAAAATAGAAGAAGTAGACAACAACTCAAACCTCAGTGATTCATACATCGGGATGCTTTTTAAAATGTTATCGCCATTATTCCAGACCTCACAATAACTGGTGAAGAGCAATTCGATTTTCCAATTACCCTATGTTTATACTAGCCTTGTAAAATCTCCATTCTTCACAAGAAAACTAATTTCATAGTCTGAAAACTCATTGCCAAGCTGTGACTATTGTAATTATTTGGGGCTTTTGTATATTTACTCATTGTAAGTCTACTTCCCTCTCTTAGTATTAGAAATTTGCATCATCAGTACAAGAGCCAGGACCTCTACATGGGGGCTTGTGTTAATTCTTAAAGATGATGAAAATACCAGGTTCACTCAGGTTCCAATGCATACTAGGTTTATCAATGACCTAAGACCTAGAAGACGTGCTGTTGCCAAAAAGAAACTAACATAGCTGTCAACACTAACAATTACATTTTCTTTGCTCAGTTGTTCCTTTTTTTTTTTCCCTTTTTGCCATGGAACTCTAAATCATCTGATCCATTTCCATCTCATGAATCAACATGGAAAATTCAAGGAATATTTAGTACATGCAGTATTTCTTGTCAGGATTTCCATATGGAGGTGTTGGGTTTCTTGTCCCTGTCTTCCTCCCCCACCCTCATCCCCGACTCAAATTCTGGGAAGTAAAGGCAACTTCCCAGCCCACAATTTGTTGGTCATTGTGATTTGTATGCAAATTCCAAAACGCGGCTCTAGCAGCCTTAATCTCTTCCCACCCTTCTCCCAGCCAACTGCAATGACGCCATTTTAAATGTGTGACATTACTCATGATACAACATTTTCAAGATGGTGGATGGCTTATGAGGATTGGATTGGTCACAAACCCCAATTCTTTGTAAAGCCCTTTTTCAGGAATTTCACCATGATTCAATCCTCAGGCAAGTTTTTTCGACTATGATGGAGAAAAACAAAATCCCATGTGATTCCAGATGCTTCAGTTCACAAATGATTTTATTCTCAAAGAAGGTAATAATGAAACAAAATGACCGGGCTGGCCTGGAGACACCATCTTGAAAGCCTACTTTGTGCTGTCCTAGCAAGGGAGCCTAAGAAATTGGCTGTTCTGTGCTAGTCCCAAAAAGGTTCTCCACTTCTTTACCTGGTCAAAGAAATCCAACTTGAAAATCTTTCACTGCAAAGCCCTAATCTGTCTTGCATTGTGCCCTCCTCCCCCACGCAGGGGTCTTTCCCCTCCAAACTCTTGCTTGTAAGCAATGCTGTTGCATTCCAGTCGCCATGCTTCTATTCTTCTCTTCTGCCTTGATGGTACCATTCTCCATGCCATACAGCTTTTCTCATCCATCTGTACAAAACAGTTGTGGAACTGAGTGCTTTTGGTTCACTGTGTCGTATGTGCTTTAGACCCCTTCTATCCAATTTCTTCTTTTTTAATTTTTTGTTTTGTTTTGTTTTTTTTTAAACATGGATGCACGATGCATCTTTGTAAATCTCAGACTCCACAGCCTCATCCTTCACAAAGCTTTCTGGGCAGAAATGCTTGCCATCATTTTCTCTGGCGCATCATTATTAGCAGTCACTGCTTCCAAAGCCTCATCTCCATTGTCTGTTCCTCATTTAGATGTAGTCCCAACCCATCAGTGGCTTTCATCCTTTGCACTGTTAGTTTTGAAGATATATCCAGGGACACCAAAGCCGGTGCTGGTGGGGTCCCTTTCTTTGAGGTGTGTTGTATGAAGTTACAGAAACTGATAATGATTTCTCCTAGAGGAATTGTTCAGAGCTCCATCATAACATTGATCCAGGACTTCTTCATGGTATGTAACATGTGATGTAGTCACAACAAAAAAGCTGTTCTTTGGTCTCATTGCTCTTTTTTTTTTTTCTTTTTGTTTTCTTTTGGCAAAGGAAGATTGCTCTTCAGTGCCTAACTGGAATCTGTAGATTGCTTTTCTCTTCATATTTCTGTTCCTATCTTATTCTTCATTGGCTAAGCCAATCAGTTCCCTATGTACTTCTCTGGCCATTATACCTGATTATCTTCCGAAAGGCAAAAGGAGACAAGGATATGAGGTTCACAAATGAGAGAAAATAATATCAACCATTTTTTTTTGCCATGAAAATACTTCTGTATTTTAGGTTTAAATTATATTTGGGGGGTTCCCTCCCTTTTTGTCCTGGATTGATGATTATCCTGCCAGATTTTTAAGGAGATGGCACATAGTTCATGTTTGCAGCTGCAAATGTTGGCTAAAATCTTATACCTATTCCTATGTATCCATTCAGTGAGGATTCAAAGCCATGCTTCAGGGCTGAAAATAATATGGTTTGAAATTTCTTCAGGAAATTGTTTGGTACAACCTAATGCTCTCTGCCAAGCCCAAGACATTTGGGACAACCTGTTTCCAGATGATGCCTGTCTTATTGAGAAAACATGGTATTAACTTTCAAAGCTGAAGCCAAAAACCTTAACTTCTAACTCTAAATTTGTATCCTTGTATATGATGTATTTCTGTCTAGTAATTTTAAGTGTGTGGAATATAGGAAATTTCTTCTTCTTTCTTCTGAAAGACTTATACCATTTATGTATTACATATATTTATATGTTTAAAAAACACATATATTAAAAACAAGTGTGTATGAGGACATTGAAAACTTCTGTCTATCTATCTGTCTGTTTCTTTGTCTGTCTCTGTTTCTTGATCTCTTGATCTCTTGGTCTCTTAGTCTCTCTTTCTGTCTCTGTCTCTGTCTCTGTCTCTCTCTCTCTCTCTCTCTCTCTCTCTCTTCTCTCTCTCTCTCTCTCTATCTTGGTCTCTCTGTCTCTCTGTGTGTCTTTCTCTCTGTCTCTCCCTCTCTCCTTCCTTTTTTCTTTCTCTCCCTTGGGGAAGAAGTGAGGATGATGTTTTGAAAAAGAATTTCCAGGAAAAATATGAAGTTTGTCATTATACACAAGGAAAACTCCCTGAATAGGTTAAGTTTATAGGACTCTGTGTGCATGTGGGTGTGTGTCCAGGTATCTGTGCTCGCAAATGTGGACACAACTGATCTTAGCAGAAGAGAAAGTTTCTATACTGGAAAGACGTCACACTACTAAATTATAAGTCATACCTCAGAATGGAATAATTGAAAGATCTTGGGTCACATGTATATATATATAATTTCATGCATCATACAGAGCGTCCCCAAAGTGTTAATATAGTTTTAAGTTTTAATAGCTTAAGACTGCATTGATTCTTGGGATATTGTCCATGTGAGAAGACGAGCAATTTGAAGTCTGGCCTGGAAAACATGATGATTTGAGTTCTAGTCTGATATATACTAATTCTATGACTCTAACCAGCTCGTTGAAATGTTCAGTGACCCAGACAATAAAGCATCTAAGTAGTAAATGACGACTAGCATGGATTTTCCAATTTTGAAGTTCCCTACAAAGATGATATTGTGAATACACACCTGAACACACACACGCATGCACACACATATACACATGTATGTACCCGAGAATACATATATGCATGAATGTAGGTGTGTTTGAGTATTTATCTCCTGTCGCTGCCATGTGAATTTACTGCAAGTGGAGAAAATATTTACCAATGTAAATTTGCAACTGCTTGGCAATGGATGATTTTTAATACTTGGGGAAGGCATTTTGAGTTTAAGTGACTTACCTAGGGTCACCCAGTCAGTATGTATCTGAACAACATTATGAACCTTGCTATTCTTGATTCCAAGACTGGCCTTATTTCTCCTTCTCTCTGCTGTAAAGGTGTATGGAAAGACAATTACCTCTTATAAAGAGTTATATAAAAAGCTATGGTTAGATGTCAAGTTGGAAAATATTTTCCTCTCCTCCCTCCCCCCCCCCCACTTTGGTGGATTATATTCCCAAAGAATCACTAATATTGAGAAAGAAAGTCCACCTTTCACATTAAAACTCAAAGGACTTTATTTTTTCAATGTGAACACAATTCATTGTGTTCTAAAGGGGGTTTTGATAAAGCAGAATCATAGAATTAAGTTTAGAAGTGATTTTAGATTCTGCAAAATCACTTAAGGTGGACTGGAGGCACAAAGTTGAAAACCTAGTCTGTGTTATTTTAGCAAGGGAAATTAAGAAACTGATTGTTCCATGCTAATTCAAAAGGCTGTTTCCTTCACCTGGGCAAAGAAATCAACTTGAAAATATTCCACTGCTAAGCCCTGGTTCTTGCCTAAGACAGCTAGTGTGACAGTGCAAAGGTAGTTCTGCTCTCAGCGCCAGAATATCTGGGTGGGAGCCTCACTTCTATCACACCAGCTTGCAGTATTACTTTTGATAGATTAATTACCTTCTCTAAACTTCATTTCCCTCATCTTTAAAAGAAAAGAATGTGTCTCATAAGTGATTTACTTTTTAACCACCATAGAAGTAGTTAGGAGCAAAACAAGGACCAAAAGCCAAATTATCCTCATGGCTAATCCACTAATCCAGCAGTTTTTCTAAAACACCAGAAATACTTCAAATCACATTCCCTGTCATTTGTGTACTTAAGCCATCTCTGTGTTCTTCCTTTCTCCCCGCCTCTCTGTCTTTGTCTCTGTGTCTGTCTCTCTGTCTCTCTCCCTCTCTCATCTTATTCTCTGTATTTCCCACCAGTCTCTCTCATTACATGACAGCATTATTATTAGCCTAGTTTCTTGACTCTGATGTGATGAGGGGGTTCACTGACTTCTCTGCACCCAAACTGCCTTTCTAGAAAATTAACATGATGGGTACAGTAGAACTCCACAATGTGACAAAGAGATCCCTCAAAGCTAATAGATCCTTTTGATGCGTGTTTGATATAATACTCTAAATAAGGTTTAGTCTTGCTATCCTCTCCCATAGACATATGCTATCTGTTATATTTAATCCCGGGTACCACAGTTTTGGAAAAATATCAACACACTAGAGCAAGGGTCCTCAAACTACGACCCGTGGGCCAGATGTAGCAGCTGAGGACGTTTATCTCCCTCACCCAGGGCTATGAAGTTTCTTTATTTAAAGGCCCACGAAACAAAGTTTTTATTTTTACTATAGTCCGGCCCTCCAACAGTCTGAGGGACTGTGAACTGGCCCCCTATTTAAAAAGTTTGAGGACACCTGGTAGTGTCCATAAAAGAGCAATCAGAATGTTGAGAGGATTAAGGATTTGGTTGACAGAAATGCTAATATTTAGCCTGAATTTAGGGGGACATGAAAGATGTTTTTAATTATCTCAAGAGTTTCATGAGAAGATTCATCTCTCCCCTTCCCCATTTCTAAGGAGGAAAACTAGGAGCAGGGCACTGAAGTTTCAAGTTGGCAAACTTAGGCTTCATGAAAGGATTTTTTTTTCCTAACAATTAGATCTGTTCCAAAGTGGAATGGTCTGCTTTGACACTGGAGATCTTCATACAGGAGCTGGATGGCTCTTGTAAAGGATAATGTAGAGGGGAGACGATCAAGGGGAAGATGGTTAAAAACAACTACAAGGGTCCATTTAAACACGAAATTTCTTGGATTTTGGAATGAGATGACACTTCAGTCTATTTCTGTCCTTATAATAATAGAAAAAAAAATTAAGATAAGCAGGTACTTTTTTTTTTTCTTTGTCCTGCTGGATCATCTTCCTACTTTTCTGCTTCAAGAGTCTGCTCTTTGTCAAATTAGGTATTCCTTCCACCGATGGATATGCAATAACTTTTCAGCCCATAGGATCATAAACCTGGAGCTATAAGGCATATTGGGGGGCAAACTCCTTATTTTACAGATGAGAAAACAGAGGCCCAATGAGTAAAAGTGAGTTGCTTCAAGTAATACCATAAATTAATATCAAAGCCAAGACAAGGGCCCAGACTTGTGCCTTTTATATTATATGACATTAAAACTAAAGTCACAGATAATTCTCAAATAATCAATATTTGACCTTTGGATTATATAATAAGATATGTCTAGTAATACCTATACATGTATATGTACATACACACATGTAACCACATTGCCTTATATGATTATAAGTTCTCCAAATCTAACCCAGAAGTTTTTGGCCAGGTGTATGAAATCAGTAATTGTCCAACATTCCAGTAATTATTCCAGTTAAATTATGCTTTTGATTGTTCATTATATATGTCATCTCTCTTGTACTTCCTTGCCTTGGCATAGACTACTTCTCTTGTTTGGAATCCTTTCTCCTTTGTTTTTATGAATGAATGAATGATTGAGTGAATGAACGAACAGGTTGTTATAACAGTCAATGTAAGAGATATGAGGATTTGACCTAGAGAAGCCGAAATATGAATAAAGACAAAGCTATAAATGAGAGTCATGTATTAGAAAAAAAAATTAGCAAAACTCTCCAGTTGTTGGTATATTGGGTGGGATTAAGAAGAAAGCATCAAGAATGATGGTAAAGTGAAGAAAATACATGGTTGGAAGAATAGTGGCTCGGTAAAAATAAAGTGATATAGGAAAAGAAAAGTTTTGGAGAGGAAAGAAATTCTGTCCAGGAATATAGGCGCACACACACACACACATACACACACACACATACATGCACATTTTATACATATATATATGCATATATTTGTATGCATATATAATTTCTGAGGATTTCAGCTTTGACTGGAATATCTCTAATAACTCACATTGTAACTTGTACATGGCAGATACGTAGTGAATTATTGATTTAGCTTAGAATTGTCTATTGAACAATCACTTGAAAATGCTCGAGACGATTAGAAATGTACATTGGGTACTCAAGAGAGATATGAGATCTAGATTTTAGTGCAAGCTGTACAATATATTTATTCAGTATAGCACAGTGTTTGGCACAAAATATATGCTTAATAAATGTTTCTTGATTGATTCTAACAACATTAACTTTTGCAAGCCATTAAATTTGTACTATATTGCCCAACATTGAAAATGTTTGGATGTAAGGAAAGTTTCTTAAATTTTCTAGTTATTCATTTCTGTTTCATCAAACTAAAGTCTAAGGAGTTTGATCAATTTCATTGAAAAAGAAAATCAAAGTGTCAAGATTATTGGGACTTTTGTGTTTAAGCCTCAGTAACTGAAATGAATAACACAACAGATCCTTTGATTTTCTATATAATGAACTCTTGATCATGCATATTAAGTCAGGAAAATAGAGAAAAGTCCAAATACTGAATAAAATTAGCCTATTCAATTTGCTTGTGCATTTTAGTATCAAAAATTTTAACACAAATGGTGTATCATTTGGACCTTCCCAGAATTAATATCAAACTTATCTAGTTTACCCCTTTTCAGAGGAGGCAGCATTTAGGATTGTGATCTAAACATGTCTTTCCTATTGAGTCAAGGTCCAAAGGAGCATAGTTGATATTATTGATAGGAAAAGAATCCAGGAAGTGTTAATCTATTAGTTATTAGAAAGGAGTGTAAAAATGGAGGTTATTTAATGATAATTAGAAATTGGCTGTTTAAATAAAATATAATATTCAATATTTCTACCTCCTTCCTTCACCAGCAAAGTATCACACAGTCTTGGTCACTTATAATCTCAGTAGCCAAATATTTCACAGTATCATGAAACATGACTTTAGAAATTTCCATTTTTAGAAGCAGAGTGATCCATATTTAACTAAATTCTATCGATTTCAGAGCAACATCCCAAAGATTTTTTTTTTCCCTTTCCATTGGATTTTTTTTTTAATGTAGGCCCTTCATTTGGATAAAGGACATGAACATTTGTAAACCTAAGCTTATGGCAAAGAAGGTGATATGTGTATTGACAAGAGTACTAAATAGGATATTAGAGGACCTCAGTCTGATTCTGAGTATATTCTGATTCTGTTTGGTGTTAAGAGGATCCATTAAACTTTCTGGACCTCCTCTATTTATAACAAGAGAGTTTTGAAAAAGATTGTCTTTATAGATCATTGCAGCTTTAAAACTATGATGCCATGAATAGACAATCTTAATTGGATCCTCCTAGTTTTGAATTTTTTTTTTAATTTTTATTTCTATAAGTGGAAGTTTCAAAGTTGCAGTAACTCACTACACCAATACAAGGATGAGTTAGTACATCAAAGAAGCAATTTCCTTAACTTTCCCCTAATGGCCTAGAGTCATGTCATTCCAATCTAATCCAATCCAGCAAGTGTTTGGTATCTATTCTGTGTAGAGTACTGTGCTACATGATTTGAAAACAGAATGAAAAACAGTCAATCTTCAAGGATCTTACACAGTTCTGGGAAAGACTATCAGATAAAGTAGTAATTTGAACATGAAACAAGGACAATTTTCTTTTAGAACTAGATGGGCATTGAGCTGTGCTTTGAAGGAGGATAATGATTCCATTTTTGTAAGTTTTCTTCCTCCTGTTTTCATTTCTTTTTCTCCCTGTCCCTCCTTTTTTGTATGATCTTGAGAAAGTCATTCCATTTCAATGCCTACAGTTTCTTCAACTGCAGAATGTAAAATGGAGAGATTCAGAATAATCTCTGTATCCACTTAAAATGCCTATAACCTATTTTGGAGGCATGTAAGTTCAACTATACAGAGTTGCACCCAGAAGCATAGGCCTGGAACAAAAATTCAATTGAATATAATAAAACAAACTCTTTGAAAATATTGCTATAACCTGGAATATCAATTTTTTCATAAAAAATATAATAGTAGAGATACTGACGTAGTCCATCTCCCTTATTTTACTTATTAGGACTCACTGGATGTTGCACAACAAATCACTGAGATAAGAACTAAGCTTTGCTTTGTACTACCTCAAGTTTCTTTCAGATCTTTCAGATCATATACACATGTATGCTTGCAAGACATTATTGCCATTTTTGTCCCCATGCAGCCCCAAATACTAATCTTTAATGCAGAGCAAAGTGAGCCTAATTTTTCCTTATTGGAGAAAAGCATTCCCAAAGAGCAGTCATACTCATCTTACAGAGTGGTGGTGAAATCCCCTCCGGTGAAATCATCATTTGTAGATCTAGAATCACTCTCAGAATTTTTTTTTAAAGAGCAGAATTCCCCAGAGCAAGCAGTTGGGGAGCATCAAAATGCTTCTCTCAAGAGTTTCTTAATCTTTCCAAAGAGAATGTCTGCCTGCTGTGGAGATCTAGCTAGAATAATAGTTTGTTCCACTTGTTCCCCCAAGAGACATCTATTATATGTTATAGCTCCTAAGACTTTTCCCTTTACCAAACTTTTTTTCCTAGACTCCTAACGCTCACATCTCCACAAGTTATAATGGTAATAATCAAATTAGGAAGCAAAAGGGACTCAGTTATTCTCCCCAGAGACTTCTAGCACATCCCAGTTTTTAGACTGAAGTGAGAACTGATTTTGTCTGGATTCCTGGATCTTTTTTTATTTCTTGTTAGGATGTCTTCTTGCATTATTCTTGACATTTATATAAATAAAATTAGGTAAACCCTCTGAGGGGAAAAGATATCCATTTCCAGCATGAATAAGATTCTCTACTGGCAACTCAGCAAAGGATTACGTGTTCCTGCATGTCAGTACCCATAAGCAGCTCTTTGAAAGATATAGCGTAGGAAGGAGAGATTTCTGTAAGGGTAGCGATGAGAAAACCAAACAAAACCTCTTTGAAATTCAGATATTGTAGAAGATAGTTTCTACTACATACAAATCACTTATCTTTCATGATTTAAACTGCTACTACAGAGCAATAATTAGTGATTTTTTGCAGATGACAAATACTTCCATAGAGTCAAGGATATAATTCCAGATTGGTTCCAGTAAGGAACTTATTAAAAATTCTGTTGTGGAAAGGAAGATGTTAGCCATCAGAACAAGATTCCTATTTTGATTAATTTTATTTTTAAATAGATATTGAAGCTGATTGTTTATGTATTCCCACCAAAAAAAATTGCTGTCTGTACTCTCCAGATTTTGCACCCTGGAAAATAGCTTAGAGCAAACTACCCCAGTTATAATCTTCCTCCCCTGTTTTCCTAAGTAGAAAAAAAAAATTAAACTAGGTATTACAATCAGATCAAAAATAAGTGGTAGTTCTTTAACTGCTCTTCCCTAGCTATAGCTAGCTCTCTCAGACATGAAAAAAACTGGTTAGTGCAGTCAATGAATTTATCAATTTGTTTTTAAAGGAGTGAACTAACGTATCAATTGAATGTTTCAGCTCATTGTAGTCAGAAAAGTGATAACTTAAAAAGAATATACCACATACTTTGTTTAAAAATCTCATTTTAGAAATATTGTGGAATAGACATCATCCAGAGGTCATCCAGATAGCAGAGCTGGAATTCAAATGTTTTCTGTTGTGCTGTAGCTGTTTTGTTTAGATTTTCTCACCAGTGCAGGCTGACGTGTTTATTTAGAGAAATTGAGCTGGTGAACATAGAAATCTGAGAAAACAAAGACAAACAATTGCCTCTGTCCAGCATAGAATCTTAAATTCTAAGATTCATAGAATCTTAGAATGTCAAAACAAGAAAGATAATTAAATATAATCTAGGTAACCCTTTGCTTCACAGATCAGAAAACTGAGGACATAAATCTTTATAACATGTAAAGATTTGAAAATCATACCTACTGGTTTGAAGTGCTCTAATATTAACTGGAGATTTCCCCAGGATTTAAGGCATTGAAGTAATCATATACTACCCCTGTTTTAGGAACCCAGGACCTACTTCTGTAATAGAAAGATTAAGTGACTATTTCTGCAGCATGGTTATCAGACTAACATGGTCATCTGCCCCCAAATACTAAATCCCTTCTTACAACTTCTTATTCTCTCATTAGATACACCATTTTTTGGTACAGAGGGGAGGTCTTCACTTAATTCTCTACTATTACTCAATTAAAATATAAGGAACATCACCTCAAGCCTTTTTTGGGTCAAATTTTTAATAATTATGGATTATGGATTAATGGATAGGAAAAAAAAAACTGATAGCAAGACCATGAGAAATGGATAGCTTCACCTCCCCAAAGTTGAACACACACACAGACACACACATACACACACACACACACAAATATATATGTTATCTATGTGATAGTTATATTGTATCTATCACAATAGATACCGATCTGTATATAGATATGTTGTAAATAGATTATGAAATATAAAGATAAATGTTTAATTCAGTGTGTGGGTATGTATGGTGTGTGTGTGTGTGTGTGTGTGTGTGTGTGTGTGTGTGTAGGAACTGACATTAGTAATTGAGGAGATCAGCTGAGAGCCTTAGACTGATATAATAGAGATTAGGATAAGTATGATATAAGAAATCACATTTAAACCAAACTTTGAACCAAACAAAAAAGTTGCTCTGATGCAGAGGCAAGGAGGGATAACATTCTAGACTCAAAATATATACTGTGTAAATTCAGAGATAGAAGATGCAGTGTTGTATACCAAGAATAGAAAACTACTTTTGCTGGAATATAGAATGTGTTAATATGAGTAATGTTGAATAAATCAGAAATGGTGTTCTAGAGCCAGCTTGTATAGAACCAGATTATAAAGGGCTTTAAATGACAAAGAGAGGATTTGGGTTATCTTGTAAATCATTGAGAGCCACTGGACTTTCTTGAGGGGGACAATGACATAATTAGATTGAGTTTTAGAAATTTAAATTTGATAGTGCTGTGATAAATAGGGGGCAGCTCTGTTTATTTGTTTTAGTTAGTTTAGATTGGGAAAACAATTAAGACCTTTTTATAATAATCTGATTGTTCCTGTTTGAATGGAGATGAGTACACAGCTAATAAGGATAATAAGAATTATTAAAAAAAAAACAAATATTTATGTGATTTTATATGGCATTTTATATAATGTTAGAAAAAAAAAACATTATTCCAATATGATATTGGTATAACTTTGGTTATGCCAATTAGTTATTAACTTTCAGCTTTCATCTGAAAACATTTTGCCCAAGGAGGCATTTTATATTTGGGTGGTCCTTGAAAAATATTAGATATTTTAAAGCAGTATTATGTATAAAGGTGAACAAATCCATATGTGATTACTCTTTTTTCCACATAAGGAGAATTACTGATAAATATACTATTTATTTAAAATTTTTTATTATTTCTTAAAATTGTGAAATCCATTAGTTCTTTTTCTTTTCCTAAATTAGAGATGTGTGTGCTACAATCAATTCTGGATGATATTTTAGTCTATTTTTTAAATATGAATTATCTAAGTTTTCCTTCTTATCCTTTCAAGTTGGGTTATTCTGATATTAATTTGTAGATTGAAGCCTCAGGAAAATAGTGAAAATGAATCTGAAAACTCTCCATTTTATGTAATTTTGTCAAATTGGAAAATGAAGCTATTAAACTTATTGGCGGAATAGATTGCAGATCTTGTTTATCATTTATGTCTGCTTTCTATTTCTTGTGGCTCAGTTGAGAATAAAGGGAATTTAAATATACCAGTAGTGCTTCTGAGCTGGGATTTTGTGTTCACTTCTGGATTTGCTCATCTTTTGACTTTAGCTTTTCATAAACAAGTGATCACTGTTACCTTAAGGAAAAGAGTTTCTGAGATTTTAAACTCACTCCAGTTTTGTATTCCCAATACACAGCACTAATCCACAGCTTCCCTGGAATAGTATTTAGTCCTCTTGGCTGGAAGATTGTCTGATTCATTTCACTTATATTGTCACATGACAAAAATATTTCAGAATTATACCATTCCCCAAGTTCTTTCTCAGTAAAAGAAAAAAAAAGGGTGTGTATATATATATATATATTTTCTGTCTCATATGCCTCATTCAAAGCATATATTCTGTTTTATTTCTGTTTTGAAGTATTCTTTGCCTAGGATACCCATATGTCTGCTGATGGATATCTCCTTGTGTTTAAAGTTTCCTTGGTTTCTTGGACTCTATAGGCTATTTTGAATGATTATTTCCAGTCTGGTTTAAATGATTCATATGTTGTGATTTTTTTAGCCCAATCCCCAGAAAAGGTACCATTTTTATTTATATAGACTTAGCAAATTGGACATGTTTCTTGATGTCTGACCTAGATGTCCAGTGAAAACCCTTGCAACCCAGAAATTCTTTGATTCTGTGTTTTCATTCTTTCAAACTGCATTTCCTGAGTCTTCATTCAACCATCCCTTCTTTGATGGCCTGTAAGCATAAGTTTCTCATGTTTTCATCTTTTCCCCAACTTCTTGAAATCAAATAATTCTTACTTAGCTTTTTTTCTACTTTTCCCATTTCATAAATATTTCCAGCATCTCATTTTACCCCTGTTCTCTGAATACTCTTATTTCAATCAATGACTTGCCCCAGACTATAAACAGGAATCTAACATCTGTCTTATCAGTACCAAATAATATAATCTTTTCCTTGAGATTTATGTTACAATGCAGTTGGATGAATGGGGAAGGAGGAGTGGGCTCGAGTCTTGGGAATTTCACTCACCATCATCCCAGAAGACCATTAACTGACTTTTCTCTTGTTTAGCCCTTGCCAAAATGTGAGATCCTGCATCAGGAGAAGCAACATCATCCCTCCATTCCGGGAGGCTCACACTTTAAAATCTGATGTTATCAAAGCCAATCTTCATTTGCTTTGCTACTCAACAGCAATTCTTTTGGCCAATGGAATGGTGACTGTAACCTAATAGGTTAAAATCAGAAAAATACATCCCAATTATCATATGCATAATTAGCTAGTCTTTAAATACATCTGTGAAAGGTTCTTTTGGAACAAACAAAAATCATATGAAAGAAGTGGTGCCATCTGACTTTTAATCACGAGCCCTGCTGAGCTCTTCATCTAAACACTCCCTTCCTAAGTCTTATTTCCTACTTAGAAAATAAAACAATTAAAAAATTCAAAACTGATATTCAATCTGTGACCATCAAGATATAATACTTCCACTGGATATTTGGAATCCTTCTAATTCATAGCTTCACAAAGTATTGTATTTGTTCGTTCAAGACCATTAAAATTTTCCTGCACTGAGATAGAAATAGGGTATTGAGAAGTGGGATCAAGATTAGCCCATACCTGGATGACTGTGGAATTTTCAGTCATAAAAAGAAACAGATATAATTTGATTCTGTTACAATATTCTAGGGAAAAAGTACTTGAACTCAGGGATTTCTAACACAACTAAAGGCATCATTGCAAATTTCACACTCAATCATACCTAATTCAACACTTCACCCAAAATCCAGCACAGTTCACCCCTAGGTATCATTTTGATTCAGCCTAGTTTTGCATTGGGGTCCTGAAGTCATTGTTCAACAATTAAAGTAGGTTTTTGTTAGGAAAGAGCAAAAAACCCTTGAAATCCATTTTAGAAGTATTATGATATATCCATGCCATCTTGCTTAAAGTGGACAAAAAAAATCTTTAAATTTATTCTCAAAATCTTTTAGATTCGAAGTCAAATTGGTTGGTTGTAGGGAGAAGACTATAATCATTTTGGCATGTCCTGCAGGACTATCCAACACAGAAATTTTTGCTTAAGCTCAATAATTCACACACAGAAAGGGTCACATAAATAAAAGTAAAATTTTAGCATTTTGTTTACAAATGATAAATGACTGTCCCATTTATTGGCTGCACTAAAATAAGCCAATATTCTTTTTTATTTAAGAGAGATATGATAATGTTTCCAAATTAGAATGTATTTGGAATTTAATGCTTTTGGATAATTTAGACTGTGTTCTCCCCTTGTCTGTGTTTTCATATATTTTAGAAACTTTTTCTTTAAAAAAAATCCATATAATTAATGAATTAGTTTTGGTAACAGCTGATTTTCAGTTAAAAGGAAAACTGAATTGCTATAGTTCTCCATTTTGAATAACTTGACCGATTCTACCAATGATGAAGCCCTAGTCATCTTTCATTACATTGCACTAAGAGCTGCAAATTATAATTGGAGCTCTCTACTCATAGTGAAGTATTATTTCAACGGGGAAATTTTAAAGGAATCCACCATGGTTGGTTACAAGTGCCTTCCATTTAAATAATCTTGGTCATTGCACACTTTTTGAAACCTCCAAAGGGATCTTTTTTTTTTTTTTTTTTTTTTGAGGACAAAAATGACTTTCCAGTCAATTACTTACTTGGCTTTTCACAGTGTTCTTCCCTAGATCATATTATGATACTCTGCTATTCTGTCTGATTTCCCTTATGGATTAGACATGGCATTGCATGAAAGCTATGTCTATACAATTACTGCAAAATCAAGAAGCAAAGTGTGGTCACTGTGATTTCTTAGGTTCATTAAATTAATATCTTACATAGAGAATCTAAATAGCTTGCCATCACACTTAATTTTTCAACTGATTTGCATAGTCCTGTTTATATTTTCTCATAAATATACAGGGTGCCCCAAATTTTTATATGTTTTAATAACATTATTCAACTTATTTAATTAAAATCATTTAGTTAGCTTATTCTAACTTAAACTGTACATAGACTAAAGGAGAATTATGCACCAAGACTAATCCATTTTGGACTATACACATACACACACAGACTCACATGCTAAACACTTGCCAACATTGACATTATTATTTTGCAATGGCACTTTTGGAAGTACTCTCTTAAAATGGCTCATGGGCATTATTGATTTGTAAAACTCAATGCCCTTCACACAATCTGAGCATCTTAAAAGAAGAATAACTAAAAGTTTCACTAGGAACAATCAATGAATTCAAACAGCATTGATTTCTATGAAAGAGGTGAGTATCCTTTTGGCCCCATTTCACAGCTGGGCATGCAGAGGCTGAATAAATTGCTGAAGGTCACGCAGCAGGGCAGTGGAACTTCTAACAACAGCATCTAAAATTCCTAGCTTCTCGTTCCAGGCTTTAAGAGCTGTGGCCCATGCTTTCTTTCTTGGTGATCTTCAGAACTTTAATTAGGACCTTCCATCCCAGTACTCCACCACCTATGCCTTGATGTGCCTTATAAGGCACAATACTTCTTCATCCTCCTTCTAGATGGTGGATATCAAGGTTCAATGGCAGCCAGCAAGTGGAGTTCAAATCATAGGATATCTTTATATAAAGAACCCATTTGTCTCTTACTGAACTTAACTCTTTCATAACAAAATTCCTCCCTCTAGTTCTTCCCTGTCCCATCCTCTTCCTACCCCTTTTCACCCTTACCCTTCCCTTCCTCCCCCTCTCCCAAAGTAGGGTATCGTTTTTCTCTTGCTCTCTCTCTCACTCTCTCTTTTCTGTATCTCTCGGAAATCAGACAGGAGTTCAGAACACTTTCACTACCTTTTATGAGGTAGATTGTGATGTCATAGATGGGGGCAGGGCTAGTCAACTTTCTACCCATCTACCAACCTGTGCTGAGGGAGCTCTGCTCGGGAGTGGAAGCAGTGATTCTTCCATGGTGAGTAACTTCACTTTCTAATCTTTCTCTCATTGATAACGTTAGTCACAAAGGCATGGAGGGGATCTGAGGGGTGCGGGGGTGAGTCTATCCAGACCCATATTATCATTGGCCAACACTGGATGGTAAAGAACCGTTCCTCTTGTTTCCTTGTTTTGATCTAGAGTCCTAGATTCTGGTGACAATCTTCTACTATAATCCCATTGTTAATGCTATTCCTAATGATAAAATCTTAGGTCTCAGTGATGGCCACACCATTTGAGCTCTGAGCTCAATTAAAACCTGAAAAGTATCTCACAAAGAAGAGTAGTGAATTGCATTCATTAGTTGCCCCAGTAGCTTATGGAATAAACTGGAGGGCTAGGAGGATTCCTTCCCCCACCAGATTTCCTGGGTGACTTTATTATTGAAAGATGTCTGCCAGAGATTCAGTCTACTGCCTTTCACAGTCCAGTAGAGGAACTTTAATATATAAATAGACTGAAAACAAAGAAAAAGTAAAAACATACAAAATAGATTCTGACTCAAATAAACATTTTGAAGTTCAAAACTTAAACAATAGTTCTTTTCTCCATATACAGAATTAAGCAGAGGATATTTATAGATGTTGTCTCTATTTTATTAACCATAGACATATCAAGATATTGACTTTCTTTAAACAGAATTGTTTCAGAATATAATTGCTAATGAAGGATGTTGTTCCATATGTTGTTATTATTATTGCTTTTATTATTATTATCATTACTATTATTATTTTGCATTATTGCTTCTGGTTTTATTGATTAGTATTTTATATATTCTTCAACATTTGGAAAGAAAAACAAAATGGTGATAATTACTACATTCTCCCTCATCTCCCTTTTCTGTGTCTTGTGTCCTTATTACAACTATATAGGTATCAGCATTATTACAAAATGGTAGAACAGGGTTCTTTATTGTAAAAATGGAGTCTTTGTCACTTTGGCATAGAGAAGAACACATAAGTCAAAAACTTAGAACCCAAATAATCCTTTTGAATTACAAAGAGGGGAAATCTTTGTTTCATACCTTAAAACTTTTTTATCTATGATTGAATAGCAGTATGGATTTTGGCTAGAAGTGAATGAATGAGCAAAATTTTGACAAAATAATACTACCTTCCCACTCTGACATTTAAAATCCCATCATTCCATACTATCATTGACTCAAAGACCAAGTGAGACAAACCTATTTTTATGAAAGAAACTAAGTTTCCTGGGGTGGGATAGCTTTACCATCCTTTGCCTTATCTTCCATGCTATCTGATATAAAATAGAATTTCTGTTGATAGCCCAACAAGGCACACACACAACACACACAAACACACAAATAGAATAATAACTTGGCTCTTTGAATCCTCACCCAACAGTAAGGAGTCCATTATTGGTAAGTCACATGAACAAAAAATTCTATGGACCAACAGAAGAGACAAAAAGAGTAGGAATGATTCCCCCACCCCACAAAACATACTCTACACTCCTTTTGGCTACATTCCTTTTCCCATCTTCTTCCAAAATGAAATTTCATCAGAGAAATGTCTCATCTGATTAGCATGTTGTTAATGGTTAGCATGTTGTTGAATAGTTCAAACGAACTCCAAATTATAGTTACCCATTAATGAATCAATTTATTAAGCATTCTTGTTAGATACTGGCCACTTAAGTAGAAATGATACTCCTATTCTGGAATAGTTATTCCCATAGAAAATTATTCATCATATATGTATTTTCGGGACAACATTCTTTAACTCATATTGACATAATAATAAAATCCTTCTAATATTAAAACAAAAATAAAAAGTTCCTAGAGATCAAATTGATTCCAGCTTAAGTGCATAGGTAAGCATTTTATGTAATTAGCACATAGATTAAACAATGAACTTCTAGTGTGCTTTGTTGACATCTTGTTAACAGTTTTCTTAAATAAATAAAAAAAAAACTTTCCTACTTTTTGCTCAGCAGATTCTTTCTGTAAATAAAAAGGATCAACTCAGGTCAAAAACTGTGAATTGTCAGAAATTCTGAGAAAACAAAGTCTAAAATATGAACATTTTATTGTATTTGCAAAGAAATTAACCAAGCTAGCATTACTCCCTTGATGTTCACACCTGAACAGAACTGGGAACAAGCAGCTAAAGTTTCATCTCCCTCTTTGTATTTTGATTTCTTCATCAATAGGCAATTGCCCTCCCTGGCCATTGGGGTTTTTTCAATGCTGATACCAAGGGACCTTGTGAGATCTGCCTTCCGGTTTAGTTCCCATGGGACTCCCAAGTGTCTATTTTTGATTGTTTGTTTGTTAGCAATTCCTTATTTAACATGGCAAAGTAATCATTGACAAAGCGCTAAAAAGAAAGACCCAAGGGAGACAAATGTTAAAACAAGCAGGATTCCCCTTCCATTCAAATGGGCTGTAATTACAACTGAGGTCAGTATTATCAATATTATCACTTCAGTTGTAAAACCCAAGCAACGACTCCATTGGGGAAACTATTTGTCCAAGTATGCCAGTGTATTAGTTGGACTTTGGGAGAAAGATTTTCCAGTAAATCATGGCCCTAGCAGAACTTGCATCCAAATGTAGATGATCAACATATTTCATGGGGTACTAAGCTGATGTTCCCCCAGAAACCTTTCCCTGATACCAAGAATAGAGTTTCAGTCCATCTGTGAGTACAAAACTTTCCCAGAAATCCTCCACAGTAAAAGCATTCAGTATGTATTCATAGTTCAAGTTGTTAATTTTTTCTTGTCAATCCTTCATACAGATACCAGGTAAGGATTGCTTATATTTTACAAACATATGGAACATGGCCATCTCTAAGCTCCGTGAGTTAAGAACAGTTTTGTGGTGCAGTTGTGCAATGGGAGGTTATGTCAACGGAATGCCATCTTCATGCATGCAGTTCCTATACTCTGTGTGCATGATCTTATTTCTGGTTCTATAAAGTTTTTCTTTCTATTTTGTGTGGGTTATAGAGTTGTCACTTTCTCTTTTAAACACCAAAAGACAACTGAGTAGTCAGTTGTGATAGAAAGTACCGGATAGTGCTCTGAATTCTATTGTTAATAAACCAACAATTATTATAATTATATACAATTATTTATATTATATGTTCATAATATAATATTATATATAAATATATATTAATATGTGTATATTATTATATATATTTATAAGAACCTACTATGGGTCAGGAACTATGATAGGTGCAAAGGATGCAAATACAAAAAGTGAAATAATCTCCATCCCCAAGGATATTAAATATTTCTTGCCTTTCCCTTCTCCTTTTCCCATTAATGAATAACACAACATTTGGGAGATATGGCTTACCTTTTATGAATATCCAGATATTTTCTTTCTGCCACATGTGCCAAAGTAGTTGGATGGCATGTCATAAATCCAAAGTCCTGTTCATCTCTGGCCAAAACAATAGCTTGCTCCATTGACTACAAGTCTAGCCTCTGAGTGCACCTATCATAAGTAGGTGATTCTAGATAATTATATGAACTTAGGCAAATCACCTCACTCCAAGCTTCCCTTTCTTGTATAAAAGAAAGATAATGTTCTCTAAGGCTCCTTCCACCATTGAATTATTATTGTTGTTAAGTTGTGCCTGACTCTGTGACCCCACATGGAGTTTTCTTGACAAAGATATTAGACTGGTTTGCCATTTCTACCCCCAGCTCCTTTTACAGATGAGGAAATTGAGGCAAACAAGATGAAGTGACTTGCCAAGCTAGTAAGTGTCTGAGGTCAGATTTGAACTGAATAAGATCCGTTTTCCTGACCAGGCCTAGTGTTCTATTCACTATGGTTCCTCTCAACTGTCTTAAATGATAGCTAGCATTTTTATATTTGTAAAGTGCTTCACACAGATTGTTTTATTTTCTTCATAAAAGCAACCCAGGAGTTCAGTGCTGCTTTTATATTCATTTTTCCAAAAGAGGAAACTAAAACTAAAAAGTGCCAAGTGATTCTCCTGGGTAGGATTCCACAGCTATTAAATGTCCTAACAAGAATTCAAATTCAGTTCTTCTTGATTCTAAGTCCAGCACTCTGCTGTGCAACCTAGTGCCCATAAAAGCACAAAATTCAATAATAAGCTTAATAATGATGATATGATGATGAATAGCATTTAGTATCTTAAATTTAGAAAAATCGCTTTACAGATATAATCTCATTGGATCCTCAAAACCACCCTGTGAGTCAGACACTATTATTATTTCTATTTTTATAACTGAGAAAATGGAAGATGAGGAGCTAGCTAAATGACTTACCCAAACTCTGTAGCTAGTTGATGGAGTGTCTGAAGCAGAATTTGAACTAAGGTCTTTTGATTCCAATTCTAGTGCAATATTCACTTTGTCACCTACCTGCCAGCATTATTCATTATGTCATCATGTTGCCCTTCAGTCCCCCTTCCCCCCCCCAAACAATGCCCTACTCCTATACCTTGATATTAGGGATTATTTAAAATAGAGATTCAATACATTTTCCATTTTCTTAAAGTCACATGTAAGCTTTTTAAAGGAAAGGGACCATTTTCATTTTTTCACTGAATTCTCAGTCTTGATGGGGATTAAATAAATGCTTGTTGATTCAAATTGAATTGAGGAATTTCTTCTTATCCCCAAAGGTTCAGGGATAGAATTAATTATTACCATGTCCATTTTTGGATCAATCAAGAGAGAATAGATTTGAAAATCTAGAAAGGAGGAGAATCATGAGAAACCTTGAATCACATGATTTTCATCTAGTCTGACTTTTAACACCGGCATTGCTTTAGTTCACAATTCCTTTTTCTCTCAGAGGAGTGTGACTTCTGCCAAGATGTTTCTGAAAATATTAGGTTTCATTTGAACACTTCCCTGCCTAGAAGATAAGAAAGAATGAGGTGCCTAAATTTTTTCTCCTTAGTTGTTTTGGTTTTGTGCAAATAAAAACACACTCTTTTCTTGCCAGAAACTGAGGTGCTGTACTACCTTTGAGATGTTGACTGGTGAATGCCAGTGGCAGCCTGCCTTCAGAAAATCTCTCTGGTACCATTGGTCTCAACAGTCTTGCCATTGGATGTAAGATATCATTTCTTTCAATTAGGACCTGAGGACATATGGCTACTTCATATTTTCTTTGCCACTTACCCTACATTAAAGGAACCTTGAGATACTTTCAAGAGAAACTCAGGAAAATGGTTGCCACCAAGGATGGATAATTTGTAAGGCTGAAAACAAAACAAATCACAAAACTATATAGACTCTGAAATGAAACCCAATTTAAATGTCCCAAACTCTTTTGCGGGGAACACTAGTAATATTATTAGTGACTTATTCATAATCAATCATTATCATCATCAGTGATATTGTGAACAACAAATTGATAGTAATAAATATTTGATATAATTTTATTTGTTAATAATATTACCTAATCTAATATAAAAGTACTTTATTAATAACATGATGTTTGTATACATATTACTGATAATTAGCATTTTTAGAGTGTATCGAGGTTTGAAAAATGCTTATGTATGTCAACTCCTATGATCATCACAACTACCCTTGGAAGCAGATACTATTATTTTCATCCCTATTTTCCAGATGAGGAAATTGAGACAAAGGGACATGTCTTAAATTGGAATTTGAATTCAAGCTTTCCTGGTTCCATATCCAACATATATCCTATGCACTGTTCCAACTAGTTTCAGATACACATATACACATCATGTAAACACATACATGCACATGTGATATCTCAAAAGTTTTAATAAAATTTTAATTACACTAAGACTTTGGAAAAATCTGTGAATATTTGTTTTATATACATTCTGTACTTTGATTCCTATAATAAACCTAGTAGCTAGGTACTACACATATTTTTATACATATTCTAAAGATAAGCAAATTAAGTCTGAGAAAGCTTAATGATTTACCCAGTCATAGCATTTGCAAGTATCTGAAATAGGACTTAAAACCAGAAAACATTAACTATAAAATCTCCAGATTATCAAGTACCCAAGGAAAATTCAGAAGACATCTTAGGACAATCATATCATTTGAATAATGAGGAACCTGAAGACCAGAGAAATTGTGACTTACCCAAAATGATACAGGAAGTACCATGAACTGGATATAAACTCTTCCAGTATTGTGTCTCAACTTCTGTATCACAATTCCTGGTTTGTGTTTGCAGAAGAAAAATAGCTGAAACAGTTTGTTATTGTAGTTTTCCTAGCAACCAAATTCTATATCATTTTGAAGATCCTTGAGAAGCAATGAAATAGAAGTCCAGAATTAAAATCCTACTTCTGTCCACTTGCTACCTCCATTACCTTGGACAATACAATAACTTGTCTAGGTGCCAGATTATTCACATGTGAAATGAAACAATTGAATGGTCTCCATTTTCTCTTCCAATTCTTTATCTGGCCTTTGAGATCATTGGGCCATAGATCTAGAAGGAGTTTCAGTGGCCATTTTGTTCAACTTTCATTTGTGGATGAGGGAACGTAACCCTGGATTGGAGAAGTGACTCCTATAAATCAAATAGATAATTAGTATCAGGAGTTTAATTTTGCATTACCCCAAGCCACTCGCAGAGACTATTCAGCAAAGATGTGTCTCTGATTCATATAACAGAAGTATAGAATTATAACTGGAAGGAACTGGAGAGTCCATTTAGCTCAACATACTCTTTTTAAGAAAAACAAAACTGTGGCCCTGAGGATTTAAGAGATTTCTGCAAGATGACACAAGTAATTACACCATATGCAATATTTGAACCTGGATCCTCTGACTCCAGATGTGTTCTTTCTATTAAACTGTTTTATCATATCAGTGACGGAAGTTTCCACACTGAGTTTCCCATGCAGTTAAAATCACAGGGCTAGACCTTTTCTTTATGAAAGCATATAGCTCTTTAATTAGGGATTCTAAATTATTCATTTCCTATTAACAACAATAATATTTTATAGCCATTCACATTTTAAATGGTTTTGTAAAATCCTTTAACAGCCTAGTCTTCCAGAAATAGATGAGATTAAATAATTCTGTAAAGGTCATAAGCTAGAAATCAATGAGTTTGGAGATGAGAAATCTGAATCTTGGCTTTTACTTTTGGCTTTGACTTGGATGGAGAAGGTAATTTAAAATACAGAGCTCTCTTCTTCCATTTTTTTTTTAATAAAAACTTGCCATTTTCTGATTCTAAAGATGGCTAGGACATCTGACTTTGTATGTATGTTGAGCTGCTGATTTTTATTCCCTGAAGCATCAGATCTCAAAGCAGAAGAGAGTGAGTACTGATTGAGTTCCTAGACAAGGGAAAGAGAAGAATGGTTTTTGGAAATCTGGCATTAAAGTTCTTGGAGAGACTTCCGGTTAAGATGGCGGAGAGGAGGCTCACAGTTGCATAAGCTCCGCGCTTTCTCTCACTATCCACTTCATTACAAGCCTCTGAATCAATGCTTGACTGAAAAAATCCCACAAATAGTTACCAAGAGAAGCCATCCTTGAGATCCGCCAAGAAAGGTCTGTCTTTACTGGAGGGCTGGGGCGGTTTTAGATCGGGCGCAGGCTGAGGGCAGCGGCAGTGAGAGCACGGGAGCAGAGCTGAGAGGGGGTGGGGAGTGATCGTAGCCGTCTCTGCGGGGAGAGCTTCGCTACAGGTTTGGAACCTGCAGCAAGTCAACAGCCCAGCAGAGAAGCTAAAAACACCGGGGCTGAAGAACACAACCGCAAACAGCTGGAGTCTCTCAGGACCTGGCCGCCCCCCCCTTCCCCCCCCTCAGTGACTCAGCACGCTTTGGGATCTCAGAGCGCAGGCGCAGCACAGTCCTGCTAGTGCCTCACTGCTGCCCCCTGAAGTCTGTAGAGGAAGCTCGATAACACACCCAGCCCCCCCCCCCAAAGAAAGACTCCAGTTTTTTCTGTTTTTCTTTGGTAGTTTGTCTCTGATTAATAGACAGAATGAGCAAGAAGCTGAAGAGGACTTTAACCCTAGACAGCTTCTACACAGATAGAGAGCAGACTCTAAATCCTGAGGAGACTAAAAACAGGCAGTCCCCAGGTGATTCCCCAAAGGAGGAGATCGTCTGTTCCTCAGCACAGATGAACCTCATAGAAGTGATTAAAAAGGCTCTCACAAGGGAGCTAGAAGAAAAATGGGGAAAGCAGAGTGAGGCTTGGGAAAAGGAGAAGGAAGCTTGGGAAAAGGAGAGGGAGGCTTGGCAAAAGAGCCTGGAGAAGTCAGTTAAAGAGAGAGTGGATAAAGAAGTAAAATCCTTGAAAAATAGGATTAGTGAACTGGAAAACAAAATTGGCGAAATGGAAAAAAATTCCACAGAACAAAAGAACTCAATTGGACAATTAGAGAAAGATTTTAAAAAAGTGAGTGAAGAGAATACTTCACTGAAAATCAGAATTGAACAAGTGGAATTGAATGACTCGAGGAGACAAGAAGAATCAGTCAAGCAAATCCAAAAAAATCAAACAATGGAGAAAAATGTGAAATACCTTCTGGGGAAGACAACAGACCTGGAAAACAGATCCAGGAGAGACAATCTGAGAATCATTGGACTCCCAGAAAAACATGATGAAAAAAAGAGCCTGGACACTGTCTTCCAGGAAATTATCAAAGAGAACTGCCCAGAAGTCATAGGAACAGAGGAAAAATAAAGTTCTTGGAGAGATTTGGGTGGGGGGGAGTAAGTATGTATAACTCCTGTCTATGACCCTGAGAAGATCATCAAGGGTTGGCCATAGTCATCAATTTAGAGATCAAAGGTCACTGGCCAGTTGATAAAAGACATTTTGGTGGGACAGCTAATAGATAGCATGTAGGATGCTCTTTGACAATGTACCAGATGGGACCAGATGGATCTACTCAGAATGTCTACTTTTAATAGTATCAGTCATTTCATTTAATACAAGTAATCGCCATTTCACACTTTTAAAAAGAGAAATCACCTCTTCAGATCAGACTCCTGCTGGGAAGGTAACACATCAGCTTAGGTGACTTTTCAGTTTGAATGACTTCTATTTGGTATTGCCTGAAATATTCCTCAGTATGTGCGAGGCTGGAAATTAGCGGCAAGGTGTATTTTATATCAGAGTATAGTGTGAGCAAGGAACTGGAGCTTTTATAGGAGATAATAGGTTTTTCAAGGGAAAGTTAAGAGCAGTAGGAACTCCAGATAACTTTTCATTCAATAGGTTTTCATAGACACAGCTGTAGTTCAAAATAACTAGAAGAATTGTGAGCCAGTAATCACTTCAAAACAGAAAGTGGGGAGGAAACTTAGAATATTATAATAAATTGGAAGGCAAAGCAACCTTGTCCATGGATGATTTTGCAAGATTTCCAAGAACAGGGTGAATACAGAAAGAGATAAGAGGGAAAGGGACATATATTTATTATGTATCAATTATGTGCCAGATACTGTGATAAGCAATCTGCAACATTATCTCCTTTGATCTTTATAACCTTATAAGGTGATTATTATGATCTCCATATTATATTTCAGGAAATTGAGACAGAAATTAACTAGCTTGCCCATGATCCCCAAAGTAATAAGTGATGAAAATCACATTTATAGTCATGTCCTCCTGACTTCAGGCTCAGTGGTCTATTTAACTCTCTCAATATAAAAGGAAACATGGAAAAGACTTAAAAGGTAGGAGACAAATGTTCATTCTTTATCATTGATTCCTTTATGATACCTTTATGATCTTGATCGAATCACCTAACCTGTCAGGAGCTCAGCTTCCTCAGTAAAACAGAGTTGGACTAGATGGTTTCTGTGACCACGTTTATTTCTTTATCTGTAGTCCTATTATTCTTGATATTGCTTTCATCTTCTCATCAAATGTGTTTTTGCCAAGTAGCCTATTGAATGAAAAATTGAATTTACCTCTCTAATTTTTTAAATGTCAGTTTAATTTACTGCTTAATAGTTTCCATTTTAATACAATTTGCGAGTTCCATTTTAGAGAGAGGCTAGAACTTTAGGTTTTTCTTTCCTTCTTTCTCCTTTCTTCACCCATTTCAGAAATTCTGGGATTTCTTTCACTGTGGCCTTCGATGACATTTCTATGTGATTTGGCAATAATGGATGTCCAGCCCTTTGAAAGTCCTCTGTTCTTTGAATTTGTGATATTGAGGGTATCTAGTGTTTCCTTAGTTTCTTTTGTAAGGGAACATTGTATCCTTCATAGAGGCTCTTTGTTGGACCCAGATCCGGGTTATTTCCAATTTTACAGAGAAGTAAAGCTCATAGAATAGTGTCTCTGTGATTTGGGTTATAGATCATTCTTTAACTCGGTTAGCCTGGAACTTGGACAGGAATGACCCCCGTCAGGAGGAGGCCTGCCCTCAGAGCCATGCCTCAAACCCAGCCACAGACTCAGAGCATCTCTGATTTACAAAGGACCTCAAAAGCCATCCAGTCCCAATTACTTCTGATCAAGAAACTAGTAGTCTCAACCTGAGGGCCTCTTCTAGAAAAAGCCACTTTGTCTTGAGTCGACCTTAATTCTACTAAGGTAATTCTATGTAATGATTCTGATTTTTAGAATGATTAAAATCTGCCTCTTTTTTATGTTCATCCATTCTTTGCTCTGCTCCTTGGACTCAAAGTGAGCCCTCTTCCAAGTGATAACTCTTCAAATACTTGATAAAAGTTGCCATGTTCACTTTTCTATAAACCACCCCTCAGTCTCCTCCTCTCTACATTGATGCTTTAGCTGTTCCTTCCATGGAGTGAACTAAAGGCTATTCACCTTAGTGATTGCTTCTTTTGGGTGTTCTCCAACTCATTTATACCTTTTCCAATCAGTAACATCATTTGAGCTCATTAATTCAGATATGATCTAATCAGAGCAGAGTAAACCAGTACAATTGATTCCTTGCTACAGTACCCAATTCCTTTCTTAATGAAGTCCAAGATAGCATTGCCTTTCTTTTTAAGTCCTATGTCAAAAATGTATTGAACTAAAAAATTACTAAAAGTCACAGTATTATTTCTGATAAACTGTTGTCTAAATAGTCCTCTCCCTTTTTTGGACTTGTGAATATAACTTTGTTTTTAGCACAAATGTCAAAACTTCATGTTTACCATTCTTTAATTTCATTTTATTAGATATTACTATTCTAAACTTAATATTCTAACCCAGATTCCCAGGATATTCCACTGGATTCTTCTCTCTATTAGATACCTCCTTCGAATGTCATACAAACATTAATGCCCGTGACTTAAATTAGATAATTCAACAAGTTCTGACTTCATTTAATTTTATTCTCATCTTGACCCTATTTCCCCATATTTTTCAGAAGATTGTTGAATGCTTCGCTAAAATATAGGAAATCAAGATAGATGAAATTTTTTTGATCTGCCAGCTTAATAATTTTGTCAAAAAAGGAAAGTTCAGTCTATTTTGCCCTAAGCCATTGTTGTTGTTCAGTCTTTTGAGTTATTCTAATTCTTTGTAATCGCATTTCTAGGTTTTCTTGGAAAAGATAACTAAAGTTGTTTGTCATTTCTTTTCCAGCTTATTTTACAGATAAGGAAACTGATGTTAACAAATTTAGATGATTCTCTCAAGGTCATACTGCTAGTGGATTTGAACTCAAGTTTTTCTGACTGTAGATCTGCTGTATTTACTGTATCACCTAGCTGCTTAAGCCATAATGACTCTTGGTTATCATTTTTTCTTTTTTTAACTATCTCCTTAATAAAAAGTTTTGGAATTTTCCCGGGAATCAAACAGTTATGATTCCATTTACTCCCGTTTTTGAAGAATCAATTAATTGGTGACACCCCAAAGAAAGAAAAAGAATGGTGAGCAGTCTTTAAAATATCTAGTTGATTTGCTTTTATATATAATATATTATATATATATATAATCTAGTTGCTTTGTTTTTATATCACTGACAATGGCTCAGGAAGCATATCTGTTAATTCTTGACCCAAGACTCTAAGTCATTTGGCCCAAGTCATTTGAATTCATAAAGAACTCATCCCTTTCTTACTGTCTCATTTAGACAGTTAAGTGATGCATTGGATGGAGTACTACGCCTTTTGTCAGGAAGAAGTAAGTTCAAATACATCACTATCTGTGTGTCTCAGGGCAAGACATTTAAACTCAATATGCTTCGGTTTCCTCAACTGTAAAATAGGGATAATAATGACATATATTTTTCAGGGATATTGAAGATTAAATGAGATCACACACACACACACACATACACACACACACACACACATCACTTAGCCAAGTTTCTGGCACAGAGTTGGTATTAATAAATTTCTTCTCAGTCCTTAGCCTCCCATCAAAAAATATAACAGAATGCCTCCAGAAATAATTGGTTGCCACTTAGCAGAAGTATACAAATGAATCACAAAATTTCAGTTATAAATAACCTTAGAAGCCATCTAGTTCAACTTATGAACTTAAAAGATTCCCCATGGCATTTTTGACAAATGTCTACTTACATATCTCCAGAGGAGGATAACCTGCTACCTCCAGAGGCAGCTCATTCCAAATTCTAATATGAGCACTGGATAACCAACCATATGATAGGGGATTTTGTGGAGACAATTGGTATTCAAGTAGGGTCTGTCCTAAGTAGCCACTGAGGTACTATTCTAACATGGAACTTCTGTGGCTCTGGGTTATTGAGAAAGCAACATAAAATGACAAAATTTAGTTTGGGAGGAGCAAAATGAAGGTGAGCCCAGTTCTAAAAATGTTTAAAAGACATTTCAGAAAAGACAGACAAAATACATTCCATTATTAGAAGTTATGGCTCAACTGATGAAATTTAAAATTAATTTAATTAAAATCACCGCTCTAAACCATGCATTATTTTGAAGTCCTCTTGTGAGCCCTTGATTAATGATATCTGTTTCTTCATATCTTCCCTCTCATCTTTATAATGAAAGATGAACTCAAATTTTCTTTTGGAGTGGAGAGATTCATCTTTTATTGTTATATTTGTTTCTCATACTTTACATAATTTTTCAGAACTATGTGAAATATATGTGGCTGTGGATAGTTATATTCAGAACTAAAGCATCATCATATGATGAGAGGGATGATAATGGTGAAGGAGGGGGAGGAGAAGAAAGGAAAGGAGAAGAATAAAAAAAAAGAAAAAGGAATAGGAAAAACTTAAGGAGTAAAATGAGAAAGCAGTGGAGGAAAAAAGGAGGAGGGGAGGAGAAGGAAAGGGAGGAGAAGGAGAAAGATGAAAAGAAAAAGAGAAAATTAGAAGAAGAATAGAAGAAGAAGAATGGAAGAAGAAAAGAGGAGGAGGAGAGGAGGAGGAGAAACAGGAAGAGGAGGAGCAAGAGGAGGAAGAATTACATTTCTGTTTGATTTTATAGATTAGAAAACTGAGGCATCAGGAAAAAACATAATGTCCTAAAGCTGGGATTTGGATTTAGATCTGACTCCGAAGACAATGCTCTTCACCCTGGGCCTAATCTTGGAACTGGTGACTCATTTTCCCAAATTCAGTCAAAAAAAAATCACAAGATATCTATGGGGTGGCTCTGCCACATAGAGATAAAGAATCACTACTGACATGGAAAGCACATCCATTGGACAAAAGTTAGACCTACTTATATTAGGTACCTGTGCCTTTGCACTCATGCCTCCTTTCTATATTCTTGATAGAGTGAAACTGGGGCAGGATAATGGGGTAATTCTCCCAAGTGCTAAAATTGAGACGGTCCCTAACACACTATCCTGGAGCATGAATCCTTCCAGAGCACCATTCCACCAATCATCCACTATACTGTTGATTATCCCAGGGCACATGAGTTTGACCCCAGTTCCAGCATGAAATTATTGCCAGATCATCCTCAAGCCATACCCAAGAATGTACTTATTCTCTCCTCAGTGTTTTAATAATCATATCTTTGGCAATTTCTTGAAAAACATAGAGGTTAAGGGGCTTTCCCAGAGTCACCCAGATAGCATCAGATGTAGGATATAAAATGAAATCTTTCTGACTCCAAGCCTAGCATTGCATCCATTATGGCAAGCGGCTGCTTTTTTGTGTTACATAGAAAGCACTTCAAAATGTTTATTTAATTGCAATTGTTGAAAAGACATTTGAAAAGTTAGAATAGTGTGGAAAGACCCCAAAATCAACCATAAATATCACTCTCTACTTAGTTTTCCCAAGTATTCATTTGTAATAATATGTCTTATGCCATCTTCCTTCAAAAGCCTGCTTATATTCGTTTAGTAACTACTTCCCCATTGATAGAATAATAGGCAGCTCCTGAATCAAATCTTGAAACTTTAATTATTAGCTCTTATGATGCCATGAATTAATTGACATTCTGCTGAAACCTATGTATACCCTCTTAGAATATTCTCTCTTGGGTCCTCTTCTCTCTATATATATATTACTTCACTTGGAGATCTCAGCATATTCAATTCTGTACTGATAAATCTCTATTCTAATGATTCTTAGATTTATTTATATCATCCTAATATCTCTCCTAACCACCAATCTCTCCTTTCCAATGACCTATTGACCATTTCAAGTAGATGCCTCAAAGACATTAAAACTTAAAACACCCCAAGCTGAACTAATTTGTCCCCTTAAATCATGGGTGGGGAACCTTTTTTTTTTCCCCAGCCAAGGGCTGTTTGAATATATATAACTTCATTTATGGCCATGCAAGATTATAGAACTCAAGCAGTGGGAGGTTGTTGTACCTAACTTTCGGTTCCTCATTGCTTGCGCTTACCTTAGCAAATTATTTAGGGGGCCTTAAAAGGCCCAGGGGCTCGAAATACCCCATCTTGCACCTAAACCTCCCCCTCTTTTGTATATCCCTATTAATTACATGGATAATATCATTCTTCCAGTCACTCAAGTTTGCAAGGTAGGTGTCATTTCAACTTCTAAATCCCTCTCATCTAGTCATATTCAATCTATTTCTAGCCCTATCAATTATATATATGTAAAATCTTTCATATGTATCCCCTTTTCTGAAACTGCCATTACTCTTGCACCTATCCCCATCTCCTCACCCTTGAACTCTTTAAATAGCCTATTGATTGATCCTTTCACCTCAACTTTCTTCCCACTTCAGTTTATCCTCCACTCCACTGTCAAATTAATTTTATTAAAGCATCGTTCTGGTCAACACCACATCCTCAAATTCAAAAATATTCAGTTAATGTTTACCATTTACAGGATAAAATATAAAATCTTATATTTCATGCTCAAATCACTTAATAATAGGCTCTTTATTATCTTTCTAGTCTTCTTATACTTTATTCACTATTATGGGCCAGAACTCTGAACTTAAAATAAGGATGTTTACAAGGTAATAACTAAGTGGAATTGATGAGACAATGGTTATCTAGTTTAGCATGGTTCAGTATGAGTGATTTAATCTTACAACAAATAATGGTTTCCTAGTGATATAATGATTGGTTTATACTCAGTGTGGAGCATATAAGCAGGGACTGAGAGCCACAGAGGACAAAAGCACTAGAAGCTCTTGGAGCCAAGGAGATAGAAATTCATTTCACCTTCAGTCAGGCTCCTGGTGGTTGGCCTGGCCTCCTGTACTTCCCCCACTGAGACTAAGGCTGATCTGAAAGGCTCTCCAGAAAGCTGCCCAGCCCCAGGAAAGAGACGATAAAGGATTTTGACTTTAACACCTGGCTGTTCTTGTGGTGATTACTGAATTGAAACTAAGGCTGCCTCAGAGGCCCCAAGAAAACTGAACAGAGAACATTATAATTCACCTCAATATATTCTGTGATCCAAAAACACTCAACTCTTAATTATTCGTTGCAAAATCAATCCATCTCCCAACTCTGAACATGGCTGTCCCCTGGGTCTGGAATTCTCTGCCTCCCCATTTTTCTAGAATTCCTTTAAGTCCCACCTAAAATCCAGTGTTCTACAGGGAAGCTTTTCCCATTCATTCATTTCTTTATTCCCTTTCCTCTGAGATTTAGCTCTAATTTATCCTTTCATTATCTTGCTTGTATGTTTTGCATGTCTTTGCATGTTTCCTTTTCCAGTAGAATGATTGCTCCTTGAGAATAAGGACTACCTTCTGCTTTTTTTTTTTTTTAAATAACCTTTGTTATTAACAAAGCACCTGGCACAATGTCAGTCAATAGGAGAGGGGAGGAGGGCAAGAAAAAAAAAGGGGGGGTATATTACCTTATTAAATTAAATTAAAATAGCATATATTACCTTATTAAATTAAATGAAAATATTGCATATTTTAAAAGAATAACAAGTTGTTACATAAGAGATTTTCAGTTTTCATGTACAATTATTTCTTTTTTTCCATTCTACTATGTTGTTTTATTTCTTAAGTTTAGAATAAAATGATTTCCCCTATAAGTCCTTAATAAATGCTTGTTGTATTGTTGCATTTTTAAAAATGTAATTTTCCCCCATTATGGACTTCCTAAAACTATTCAAGGTCCTTAAGAACCTTGAAGAAGGAGAAATACTGTATTTCAATAACAGGAAAAAAGTACATGAGCAGGTAAGGCACAGGCCAAGGCAGATTTGAGAAGATAAGAAAAAATGAGGAAAATATTTTGGCTGTAGTGTAGTAGATATTAAGAGCAGCCAAGTGAAATAAAGCGAGAAAGGCAGGATTAGGTTTAGATAACAGAAGGCTTAGATGAGAGGCTAAGAAAGTTGTCTTTTATCCTAGAGACAAGAGGAAACCACTGAAGATTTTTGAGCGAAGGAGCGATGTGGCAGGCATATATATTGAATAACA